>NC_051156.1:181519909-181641068 GCF_013339745.2 Dermacentor silvarum
TGTGGGAGTGTGAACAAAATATTACATGACATGCAGCAGAGAATTCACAATCTCGTGCAAAGCAGTTAAAAATTGCTTGCTCTCACTTAAGCATAGTTGTTATGCAGTGTCATCGCAAGCAGCTAGACTCACAACAGCTATTGGCTGATTTCGTGATCGCAAGAACATTCTCATTAATACCATTATTGCTCATTTGAGTTAAATAAACAAAAAATATATATATGTATTTGACCTCAAAAGACAAAACAGCCATTTCACCTTTGCACTGCTTTGCTCAACATGACGACTGCACGCTGCTGCGCATGGCTTCAGAGATGAAAAGCGCAGCGTAGAAATTGCGGCCGCCACGAGCCGCCTTGCGTTCACCCTACGGACAGCAACGGGGCATTGCTTCCTTGTGCCCCCTTGCCAACTCCTCTGTGCAGCTTCCAGCATGCTAGTGGAAATGAAAGGAGACAAAAAACCACTTATCGGTGCGATAATTATGTCTAACTTCACTTGTCCTTTAAGGATTCGAAAACTTTTGTGGGAGGAAATTTTTGAGGTGACGTAATTTAATAGTGATGATGTGCTATGATTACTTAGAAAAGTGTTTCAGGACCCCTTTAAAGTATTGCTCAAATACCGTTATTTTATCCTTCCAGCATATGACAGACTTTAGTTATACAGAGTTAACTAACGAGTACAGATTGGATAAGACATACGGATAAGCATACAGCTGTTTTGGTGCCTCTGATGCTTCAGAGTGGCTTTGGGAGACGAATAAGTTAATCAACGCCCCATCATGCACTGCTGTGCTTTCATTCATGTTGGCATAGCAAGGGAACCGATCTTTGACCTGAAAGCATACACCGGTGGTTTATCAATAGGTTTGAACCAGTGGACCCTGAACAGGCATTGATTAATTTTTAGCCTTTTTCTATGGTTGCTGTAGTGTCCCAAATAGGTTTGTTATTTAAAGCCATAAAGCACAGCACAACACTAATCCTGCGGCCCATATGTGAGCTAAGTGCAGGACACATTGAGCAAACAAGTTTGAGCTTATTTAGCAATGCCAGCAACAATCAGTATATAGGAACAGATGATTTCCCAAAGATAGAACCATATAGTTGATTGCACAACGTTTTCATAGTCCTGTTGGTGAAAATGTCAATGAATGTTTTACCTGTGTTGGTTGAATTTAACTTTATTACTGCATGATTACTGCAGCAAACAAATAACAAGGCAGACAACACTCCTGTTTTCCTCGTCTTGTCTGTTTATTGGTTAAATGCTACAGAAATTTGCAGATTATGGCATACTACGATCGGTTACACAAACTAAAGCACCATTACATTGTTTGAAGCTGTTAGTACTTCACCTTTCCCTATCTAATAGGGTAGCGATTGCACACCTGAGCTCAAATCAGTAGTAAACCAACCGCAAAAGTTTGCAGAAGACGGAAGTCCCCGAAAACGTTTAGTTTCCTTTCCAGTTCTCCCCTAGGCAAAAACTGAAGTTGCGCAACGATGTGTTCCTAAGGGCAAGTATGCGCTTCACGTGTCAATGTCAGCGACGAGCCGAAAATATTTGTAATTGGCAGCACAGTGAAGTGACACAGGGCAATTTCGTAACACTCGACTGTCAGGTAAACGTGAAACAACTCAACAGTTACTACTCGTGCTCGACATTTCCGCTACGCATACTGTTGCTATTTTGCCCATACGAACCAAACAGTGACCAAATCATCTTTACACTCCATAACACGCAGAACCTTCATGCTCACCTGTATTAGGAGATCATTGCATGTCATCAGGTGCGCGAACCCACCCATCCGCACACTTTCGTGAAGGTCGGCGAGCTTCCGGGCGCCTGTGAACTTCACAATTTTCTTTGGTGGCCGGTGCGAAACGAGGTAAACTGCTTCCGCATCAGTCGGCGAGCCTTCAGTTGAAGTCGGATCAGATGACATGCTGCTACAGTTGTCGGGTATCACAGGCGCAACGGACGCAAGAGAAAAATCCCACTCGCGTTTCGACGGTCGCAGGCTTGCCGCCGTCATGGAATAAAGAACCGCCGGCGTGGTTTCAGATTCTGAGGAGTAACCGCTGCTACCGCTGCCGCGCTTTTCACAGTTGCGTATCCAAAGTCGAAGTAAATGCGAAAGCCAAAAGCCAACCACTGTACTACGAGCATCAAAACCGCAAACGACCGTGAAAGTAATTGTGAGTCTCGAAGGTTGTGCTTTTTTTCTGTACTGCAAGCCCATTTTACTTACGCCGTCACCGCGGCGTTTGAAACAGTTCTCAGAGGCTATGCTTTAGCAGGCTAGAGTGGGTCTTAAGACCCATTACTGGTTTTTTATATATTATTTTGTTTTATTTACAACATTGTGGTAAACATAAATAAAGATGTGTTGCAACGATAATTAGAGAAACAACCTTCAATTGCTAATTATTATTTTTGCTCACTGGTACACGACCCGAATTAATCGTGTTTACTAGGAGGCGACACAAATAGCTATGCACCTCTACTCGGTACGCTCCATCAGCTTCAGTGAATGATGAGTTCCGCGTGCAACTTGGTGGACTTCATAGTTTGTTTTTCATTGACATTGAGTGTATATTCATGTTATATTTTCATTTCTTTTTTTATTCTATGCATGTTAAATCAATATTTATGTACTTCCGCCCCTTATTGCTTCCCTTGAGGAATCTTTAAATACAAAGCAGATATGTATGTAAACCGCGTTGTATATAAATACCATCCAGTGTTTTCACTATGAAGTTGGCGTTTTGCCATCCTGCTTCTGTGATTTCTTACTGAATATTAAAAAAACAATTTGCATTTCTTGCTATGTTGATAATTCAGTAATGAAGCACTGCATGAAATGCGTTTTACTTTTTGCGCCTATAGTTAACCTGCATTGTGTTGCTTTCTTTGGTATAGTCAACCAACTATTTCATTGAGTGATCCAATGAATCCACATTGGTTGATTGTATAAGGTGCTTATCACTGACTCCCTTCATGGGAGTCCTCCATTTCATGCGCGAGTCCCGACTTCGTCTCGTGACTACCTTTGGAAGAAAAGGTAGTCAACGTCTGAAAAAAGAGAGTCGAGGTAGTCGTGACTCTCTTTTGACTCTCTTTTTTTTAAGAGTGCAGGGCAAAAGCGTTAGTCATATTGGTGACTATGACTACTACCAACATCCTTTAGCGTTTCCTTCACTTAGTACCCACGTCCGAACGCACTTCAGTGATTTTCAGTGTTAATATTTTTTCGATGAGTCATTTATGGTTTTTTTTCTGAGTCGTGTTCATGACTATGACTTCTACCACCATCCTTTATTGTTTCCTTCACTTGTACTGACGTCCGAACCCATTACAGCGGTTTTTGATAGTTAATCTTTTTTCGCTGGGTCATTGTCATTTTTGCTGAGTCATGCTCATGACTATTACTTCTACCAGCATCCTGTAGTGCTTCCTTCATTTAGTACCCACGTCCGAACCCATTGCAGTGGTTTTTGAGTGCTACACTTTTTTTGCTGAGTCATTGTCATTTTGCTGAGTCATGCTCACGACTACGACTTCTACCAGCATCCTGTAGTGTTTCCTTCACTTAGTACCCACGTCCAACCCCATTTGAGTGGTTTTTGAGTGTTAAACTTTTTCGCTGAGTCATTGTCATGACCTACATGACACGCATGTCATGACATTATTGTCATGACCTATCACTTATGTTTGCCATACACTCCTGCCATAATATATCAATTTTGGTACCTACCAAGTTAACGAAACTACCACGAGAGCACCAAGACATAGGCGGCTGTTTCATGACCTACATGACACGCATGTCATGGTATTCATGCCATGACATAAAATTTATGTTCGTCATCTACTCTTGTCAAGTATGCCAATTTTGATACATACCAAGTTAACGAAACGACCATGAGAGCACAAAGTCGTAGGCGGCTAGATAGATAGATAGATAGATAGATAGATAGATAGATAGATAGATAGATAGATAGATAGATAGATAGATAGATAGATAGATAGATAGATAGATAGATAGATAGATAGATAGATAGATAGATAGATAGATAGATAGATAGATAGATAGATAGATAGATAGATAGATAGATAGATAGATAGATACGTTCATAGTAGCAAATGTTCGCCAAGAAATGCTTCGCAATTAATAAGATGAAAAGTTCGCGCGCACTTTCGGAAAATGCTGGGCTACAATCGCCCAGCTTCGCTGTTTCAAGCGTTGCGCGGCCGAGTGCAAGGTTAGGCGTTTCACGGATACCGCCTTGGCTTATGCTGAAGTCGACAAGATGTGAAATTCAGAGCAATTCGGTGATCATGTCCTTACGATTTTGTTTTCGGCCGTCCTGCAAAAATACTTTGACTTTGACATTATCTTCCTACCTCACCTATAACACCCGATGCAGCAGTTGCTGTTAAAGACGACTGGTTCACGTAACTGAATAGTAGATAACGCTATACAGTGCGAGAGTAGATCCACGTGGTACTTGCTAAGAATGTACGAAACTCGGAATGACTTCGACTTAAGCTGCGTCAAAGTATTCCCAGGTGCATCTATATAAGTATATGCTTCCCAACTTATGCCGGCATCACACAGACACTTTCTATCGCGATTAAGCCAGATCTGCGTCGAATTTCGCAATCGCGATTGGTTCCTTTTGCGCAGACTTCGGAAGGGAACCAATTGCGAACCAGAAGCCCGATCCCGATAGGGTTCAATCCTGATCGAAAGGGCACCTTGTGACTGTGGTAATAGGTATGGCTATAGGGTTCTTCGTTTTCGAGTGTTATTATTATTATTTTTTTAAATTCGGGGAGTAAAAGTCCAGTGTTATTTCTAAAGAGGAATACCCAGATGAAATCGGGGTTTTCCGCTGTCTGGTGGCATAAAGTTCCGGATCTTCCTTGTAAGTTTTACAAACTATTAACACAAGCAGTTGTCTCCTTTTGGACACACACGTTCTATTTGGACAAGAGAAATCACTCACAACAACACGTAATGGCAAGGCGAGCTCCTGGCGAATCATGTGACGAAATCATCTCTACAAATCCTCTAGGACAGGCGTTATTATTTATACATTTACAAGAAACCACAATAACAAAAACAACAAACGGAGACCGGTTTGGCATACATTGTTTACATTGTTCTCTGCACTTTTTCTAACAAAAAAGAAGTACAAGGAGTATTGCTCACGGCCATGTTTCGCATGACGTACGATGCTTTTCTTCACCTTACACGACCTTGTTGGCGCATATTACCACGTGCATTGCAACCATTACTGTACCCACCACAGACAAGTCGGTCATTTCTTCTTTGTGTGTTATCGTGTTGTTTTACTGGTTCCCAATATATGAGCTTGCCACAAAACTAATTAAATATCAACTACTAAATCGAATCAGCCACCCTTCTTCGAAAGTACTTAGTTGGGAGAAATCTAACACCATCTCAGCGTCACAGCTATACTGTTCACGATGCACAAAAACGTCAGTGGTGCTTTAATTTGCGTCCTAGCACATTACCGGCGTTTACGTGTATTCTACGTGGACGAAATGGGATGCAATGTCTCATTGTCGTATTATTGTAAACGTGGCTATTAAAGCACGAAGCTTTCGTTCCCTCAATGCGGCAGGCGCTGGATATGTTTATATAACAATATGTTTATGTAAGCCGGTTTTCGCTTGAGTGTTCGGCAAACACGAGGCATGCACCACATTCTGGTATTACTGTTATCTTATACAGGGTGTTTCACTTGGGCCAAACTTTTTAAAAATATGCAAATGCTACGCAGCTGGACAGAACCAAGGTGATGTTATTTGCCGTCGCCTGGGGATGCTAAGATTACGTTTTGCATTTCGCCTAATTAGATAATTAGATAATTAGATCTTAACTAAGTAATCATCTTCTCAATTATCACAATTAGATTAAAAGTGTCAATGAGAAGATTGTAGAGCAACATGAAAAACTCCCGATACAGCTTTTTGTTGTTCAAGACATGCTACATAGAAGTGTTTTTCCGAGCGTGAAAGATGCCCGCGAATACACGCAAAGTGCCTCGAGCGGCCAGTCGCACGGCAATTTTGCGTGTATTCCAGGGCATCTTTCACGCTGGGAAAAACACTTTGTGCAGCACGTATTACAATACAATACAAGTTTATTTCTTTTTGTGGTACAGTTTGAACACAAAGAGCAGACGCCAAGTAAAAAGCTGCTTTTTCAGCTTGAGAAACGCCCGTCGCGCCCGTAGGTCACGCATCATTCAGACAGATGCATTGTACGCACAAAATGGAGAAACAGCAATGCCAACGATTGTTTAAGACTACAGTTTAAAATTCACTGAGACTGACATACTTGCATCGGTCAAAAACACAAGCAAACCAAATAAAATATAAATCACATATCTAACCTAGACACTTCTACTCAAACTTACTGGTATCTGTAGGCCAATATTACAACCATTTCTATAAATAAATAAAGAAATGACATGTACAACACTGATCAGCCAGAACAGGTCAGAGAAATAATGACTAAACATTTTCAAACATACAAATGTGGTTAATCAGCATGCCCTTTGAAATTTGTTCAACAGAAATGTTATTTGCATTAAGAATATTAAGGTACCTCGGTAAAACATATGATGGAGACTGCTGGCGATATGTGATGCGACGAAAAGTTTGGCACATTTGGACAGAATTTCAGGTATTGTAAGCAGGTATGGGACAGTTTAGTGTGAACAAGGACAAGAGTCTATCATTATAACCCAGAACTGCGGTTTTGTAGTACATGCTCAACAACTTGTAGGGATACAACTGGATATTGAGCAACAGAAAGCTGTATCGGGAGTTTTTCATGTTGCTCTACAATTTTCTCATTGACACCTTTCATATAATTGGGATAATTGAGAAGTTTACTCGTTAATTAGGACTAATTATCTAATTAGGCGAAATGCAAAACGTAATCTGAGTGTCTCCAAGCGACGGCATACAACATTACCTTATTTCGCTCCAGCTACGTGGCCCATTTGCATATTTTTAACGTTTGGCCCAAGTTATGTGAAGCACCCTGTATATTGACCACTTGCTCAAAAAAAGTTGGCCGCGTTCATTAGCGTTGTAACGCCGGCATTTATCGTTATCCTTTACGAAAGGGCAAACTTCGGGGAAGAATAAGGTTTAACTTGATTTTCAGAAATTTTGGTCAGGGTGCAAAAATCAGGTTTGATCGGGTTTTAGCCGGAAGACGAGGGACCCTAGACCGTACAGAGTGCAGTCGTGTCAGGATGAATAGATGTAGTGCTCACGGTTTGAAACGCGACAATTTAAGCCTAACGAATGCGCATGCTTTTGTTTCCACCGTCGGTAGTTAGTGTGACATTGGCGCAATCTCGACTCGTACGCTTAGATCAGAGTCCAAGTCACCTTTCGTGACCAGATTCGAAGCAACAAGGCATGATACTCTCGAGTAATTGCACAGAAAGAGTGTTCTACCTAAAATTTGCCGGTCGCGTTTCACTCCGTGAGCACTGCACTTTGAAATGTTACTTAACACCGAGGTGCCGTTCATCCACTCACCCACTTGGGCGGGTATCGCAGTCCGACCAAGTTGGCACCACAGCAGAGCAACATCGCGGTGGTGTTCCATGCCACGAAGACGCAGAGAACGCATGGTATTTTTTCCTGCGTTCGCGAGGCCCAACCCTGAAGTACACTTTTCCATGCTTCACTGTCGCCAGTCTGAGTAGCTCTGTCAAGCGCGTTAATTTTGTTCCAAAAGCAAACTTTTTTTTGTGATTGCGAAACATTCTGAAGCACACCGTAAGAAAAATCCCCATCAAATAGAGCATGAAATTAGGTGATGACGAATTAAGAGGTTCCATGTGGTCAGCGCACTTTGACGACCAGCTTCAAATGGTTGCTTCAACAGCACCGCTTAAGACAGCGACAAGAAAAACACAAACTTTTCGTGGAACTATCCTTTTTTTTTTAGTTATATATTCGAATAGCTAGACATGACCAGTGCCAGCACGTAGCTGTTAATAACTTGACGATAATTCTTTTATCCAGCATCACTGGCATCACCGTGTTGGTGAGGAGCTGATTCACCTTTTGCGAAGGAGAAGATGTGCTCTGACTAAATAGTTCACTCTAGTTATGACTACAGACATCGCAGCAGAGCTCGAGAGCTACTGCTACCCAGAAGTAGTCGCCTCGCCATGAGGCTTATAAATAGAGCATACTGAGGTGCATGTGTGAAGAGGAAAAATTAGGAATAGTATTTCTTGTAACTAAAAGTCTTCAAAGTGTCATATATCCACCAGGCTTCAAAGAGGTAGTGCATATCTCTCGTAACCACCGGGTACCAAAGTGGTAGGTGCATTGCAGGACTGAACCGCGTTTAAACGCTCTAGATCGCAGAACATCAAGCGGCACAAATTTCATTGCACTATACACGGTCCCGATAAACATTTATTGTCAGAGGGCAGCATGTCGAGTGACCTGCCGTCCATGGTCGGCGTCGTCCCCACATTCGACCCGCTCACTACCATGTCGGGCAATTCTTCGCCAACTATTTCAGTTTATTGTATTTCAAAAACAATGGCCTGGTGTATTCGTATTTTCAGGATTGAAAGCTTGTCGTCCACTGTGCGTAAACGCAATGCGGCATAATTTATCTTTGCACGTGGGCCTTAAGTGTGCGCTGCACCTTGCGCGGGCCGATGTCTAAGAGCACAGCAGATGACCGAGCGACCCAGAGTGGAGTGACAAAGTGTCAAAATGTTATGTGGCCACGTGACCACCTTCTGCGTTACGACGCATATACCAATACCTCATGGGAAACGAATACGAAACTCGTTCGTAGAAATCCTATTTTAGTAAATTATTTAGGGCACGCTAAGGCTTGCCTGCATTCTTCCGAGGGTTTGTCACTCTTCAGAGACATGTCATGTCTGTTCTCATTTGAAAGCCACGTGCGATACTTTTCTCTAACTTCAATACCCTCCGTGAGTCATCGTTTTTTCTTTTCTGTTTTCTTTTTCTCCTTGATAATTTCAGTGCACGGAGAATATGAAAAATCCCTCGTGTCTCGACATGACCAATGAGCTTGCCACCAAAACATTAAAAGCCGTCGAGCTATCTGCCTATCAGATTTCAGCCCAATATCAGTGATTTCTTGACTAAAGCTCTGCCGACAAAAAAAGAGAAAATAAAGACAGTGACTAGGATGCTCTGAGGTAATGATTATAATTGCCCCCATTTCTCTGCACTTTTTAAACTCATCGCTCAGGCCCAGCAACTTCTTGTAATGTCGCAACCCGTGCTCTACTGTATATACGAACCGTGAATGGAGACGCGGAAAGTAATAGCACCGCACTAGCACCTTTCCGTTATAACTGTCATGCCTTACGGCGCGCACAAGCACTGTTATGTATATGTCTATATTCAAATATATTGGCTATAAGAGCTTTATTACTGTATCTCTTGTACCAATAAATTTCGAGGGGTTTTATTTGATTTCATTAATTTATTATTATTATTATTATTATTATTATTATTATTATTATTATTATTATTATTATTATTATTATTATTATTATTATTATTATTATTATTATTATTATTATTATTATTTATTTATTTATTTATTTATTTATTTAGCGAGTGTGTAGCATTATCAGCGAGACTTTCTACTTACCTTTAGCCATTTTTCGAATGGAGTGAGCAGTCCTTGAGGCGATGTCTGAAATCGAAGGAAATAAACAAAGCTTTATGTTCACTTAATTGTCAGCAACTGGCTTCCATGTGGTAGGAGGTTTATGCACTGACGTTATATTACGACCACCATAGTGTTCTACACTTTCTGAGCGTTATCGCATTCTGCTTAATCTGTGGCGTTTTAAAAGTAAGGAGTAGGACGCGGCGACATCGCGTCCGTGATGCAACATCAATGCACTACATAATGTGCGGATAACTGGATCGTGTTTTTAAGTTCGAACCAGCTGAATCCGTGCCGGTCGCGAAGATGAAATAATTATTATTTTCCCTGAGTATCCACGTAAACGCAAGTGTGCTTACCAAATGTAAGCCTTTCAATTTAAAAAAGAAACCATCAGAAAATAGCCTTGTGTTAGCATTACCTGACAGACATCACGTAAGACAATGATCTATTTCAAAATAATGCTACTGTAATCGCTTTACTGATCAGCCTTCATACGCAAGCGCTCCCAAACATGAGAATCCAAGGGCCGTAGAATATGAAAAGATCCGGTTACATATATATATATATATATATATATATATATATATTTATTTATAATACATAATAAGTCTGTAAAGCGTCAAATGGCTCATTGAGCGAAAAAGCCGGCGTCTGTCATCAGTAGCGGCAAAACAGCAGGTAAATTCCCATTGGCTGCATCGCCGCGACACACGTCACCCTCGTTCTCGCTATCGGAAGCCCGTGTTAACCGCACCAGCGCCGCACGTTCCCTCTCTGCGCATGCACTAGCCTGCGTTCTAACTGCGCCTCGGCAAGGCCAAATCAAAACGCGCCAAGCTTCTCAACGCGCTTGCTTGCCCGCGAGAAGCTCATGAGCCGTATTCTGTAACGCTTCGGTTCTCGCGCGAGGGGAAAAGTGGAGGGGAGGGGGAGGGTGCAGCGGAACCATGAGGTGCAAAGCGGAGGAGAGTATGGCGAAAGCGGGAGAAGCAAAGCGTAGTGCGGCGACGATGCCTACGAGATGGCGCCAGAGTAGCGCGCATCGTCGTCGTCGGCTAGCCATGAAGGAAGAAAATATAGGAGGGAGCATTACGTCACGCAGACAGCCTTGGCAAGCTAACGCTTCGTGTAGCCAGCAGTGGTGGCCCAACACGTTACCTCTTGCGTCGAGATCACGGAAAATCGAGATTTGCCGAGACGTTTGGTTACCGGTAGTTTTTATTCGGTACGCGCTCGGCCGGCAGCTACTCACATGCAGGAACGGAAAAAAAATTTCCGTGCGTTGTTTTTTTTCTTGTTTTTGTTTGTGTTTATTTCAAGAGTTTCAAATGGTTTCGAATGGGCATTGAAAAAAAAATCAACCGGGAGTACTGAAACCTACCGCGCGCTCTGACGTATCCTCCGTGCTGTGACGTTTTTATCACGTGTTTGGCCACCACAGTCGGCGACAATCGCGTTGCAGTATGCTCCCCCCTATATTTTCCTTCCTCCATATCGGCTATACAGTGAATCGCGCTCACGCGTTGCCCACGTGCTGGCCCCCGTGCTGGCCACACGCGCTGGCTCTCGCAGTCTCCAGAGGGGGGTCCGATGACGTAATTAGAACGTGACGAACGACAAAGGCTAATCGGCGAGCAGGTTTTTTTTTCTTTTATTTCTGGACGTGAATGTCACAAACTAAGGTAAAATATGGCAAATTAGGAACGCTTCTTGGTAAATAAAAAATAATTGCCTCTTGCATTTTCGTCTGCCATCTCAAACGCGTCTTTTCGATGTCGAGGTCGTCATTGTTGTCTCTCACGGATCCTCGCTAAAAGCACTAACGCAGGCGCCACATCACCATCGCCGTCGCCATCGCCGTCATTTTTCTAGGAACGCGAATCTTTCCCGTGCACACGGCACGCACAGGCTCTGCAGATGGCACATGGCACCTTCGAATCACACCGAAACACCTCGCGCCACTTCGCATCGTAGCAGACAATTCTGTTTCCGCATGATTGACATGTACGTGACGTCATCATAATATGCGTGCGCGCGGCGACGCGATGGCGTCACCCAGGTGGCGACCAATCGCTGCTCGCAAAGCGAATTCTTCGAAAACCGAAGCGTTACAGAATACGGCTCCATAACTCGAAGGACCGCTTAACGGTGTTCAATTGGACAATAATGCTTACGCATTCACAACTCACAAGAAGTGCTTTTAGAGCGCAATGCAGCCGTTCCTGCGGCGAGCGTCGGCCTCGGCGTCCCTCGGCGTAACCGAGCGAACGAGCACAGCGAAAGATGAAAGAGCGCAGCGGAGGATGAAAGACGGCGATAGCGAAGACAGCGCGAGGATGACAGCGGAGGAGCAGGGGGCAGTGGAACCATGAGGCGGCAAGCGGAGGAGGATTGTATGGCGAAAGCGTGAGAATAAGAGGGAAGTGCCGCCCAAGACCGACTCTGCGGCGACGATAGCTACGAGATGGAGCCAGAGTAGCGCGCGTCGTCTGTTCACCAATGACGCCACCGATACCATATATAGAAAGAAAGCGCTGCATGAGCGGAAGTCTGTCTGCGGCGGCTGCTGTGAATCGCGCCCACGCATCACCCACGCGTTGCCTCCCTCGATCTCCCGATTAGCGAAGCAGTCGCGCCACACTTCGCTCCGTTTGCAACGTGCCGCACGAGACAGATTGTCCACGCTAATTAATATATCGCGAAATGAAAACACGCACAGAGCTGCGCTCAAGTTTCGCATTAGGGAGTATCGTAATCATCGGCGAATTCGTGTTTCTTTCTATTCCTCTTACACTTCGTCATCAGGTGGCCTGACGCCAGGTCTTCGCTATCGCCAGTATCAGCCACTTGCTGTGACGGATGGTAAGAATGAATAGAACCGAAATTTAAAAAAGAACAATCCTTCCTAACATGGCTCCGGCATGTTATTATTTTGTAACATTGCGGGCCTATAGTAATGTCTGTCATTAAGAAATTTAGAAGATTCGCCATCCTGCTACATATTGCGAACGTACGTTTCCCGAGTCGCGCATATGTCTTGTGCGTCAGAATGTCGACGTCGCAGTCTTGAACAATACTTTGGAGCACAAAAAAAACGCCTCTAGATAGCTTCCACAATAAAAAATAAGAATTTGTTTACTCACGGTTTGCTCGCTCGTCTTCTCCTGCGTTTATGGAAAGGTAATAACAATAAGTACGGAAAATGATTTTTGAATCGTTGTGTAGACAGCATGTTAGCCCGTGCAACCCGCGAACAATCTTGTCAGTGCCGTTCTTTCGCACTGAAACTGCAAACTCTTGAGATACACGTTTTAGCGAGCTGCGTGTGTACGGTATCTGTAGCTTAATTCGGCGTGACAAAACCTCTGACAAGTAAATTGGTTGCCAATTTGTTGCCCGATGTGAGCTGTCAAAAAACTAACAAACAAAAATACCGGGTACTTATTTGCAAAGCGCTTCGTATAGGCTAGAGTGGTGGCCCTGTTACCCTGTGGCCCAGATCGCTAGAACTAGCGAACAGGGCCAGCCCATTCTAACGCAGTTCTTACGAAGGAAAAGTTTTGCAAATTATTCGCAAACATTTTCTTACGGGGGAGGACTTTCACATTGACCAGTGTTTTCATACCCGCCTTTTACGATAGCCAATCGTGGGTGGCACTTACGTAAAAGTAACTTTGCGAATAACGGCCCATGTAGTTTTTGTTTGAACGATTTCATCTTCTCGCGCTTTTCCAGGTGGCTGTCTGCGCGTCTAGTGCCACGTGGTTCATATACCTTATAAACTAACCACAGCCTCAGTGACTCTGCGTGTTTCATATAGGATTGTCTCCCGTGCGTGCAAAGGGTTATGCGCTTTAAATATAAATTTAGACAGTCTATAGATTGTCAGTTGACCCTTTTACAGATGTAGGCAGCGTTGCGTACCCATAAAGCGTTCATAGAATTTAAGCACAGTGCTAACAATTTTCCTTTTTTTTTTTTTGTTGGGGTAGTTTCAGCACGTCTGCAAAAAATATTGCGGCAGGCGTACCACTTTCCACAGAAGCAGGATCACTATGGCGTCGCTGACGATATTGACGACGCACTCGACGCCGAGCAATGCGTCGAGCAGGAGCCCCGAACGCACTGTGAAAAAAAATAATAAAGCGGAATAAATATTAAAGGGACAATGAAGAGCAATACGGAATATAGTTTATAGACAGATTAATATCCCTAGACTGGTGAATATGCACGGAGTAAGAAAAAAAATGTTTCACCCGAAAGGCGAAGCATCAATTGCGATAGCAAATTAGTAGAGAGCTATACTGAATAAGGATAGTAGTTTTATCAGCTGTATAAACTTGGAGATGCAGCAGCACCAGCAACGCGCAAAACTGTTGTCGACGCCATCGGAGTTCGGGCGCGGCGTTGGTGACTGTTGCCGGTGCCTCTGGGGGCGGCTGGGAGGTTTTCGACGAGATCAGAAGGGGACACTCGTCGAGCAGCTTCGGAAGTCTTTACCACCTTCTCGCCTCGCAACGTTTTATTGCGATAGCAATTATATGGACACTCAAAAGCAGATTTCTGCCGTCGGCGTCGCCGTCGCCGTCGCTGGCGCCGTCGCCGTCGCCGTCGCCGTGAGGTTCCGTATGACGTCATTTGGAGATGAAATCGTCGCCGCGCGCCGAACGCTGTATGTGCGAGTGAAAGGGCGCGAGGGGCGCGTCTTTCACGGGGAGTGAACGCGCGGCGGAGAACAAACGCGCAATCTGCGCCGTGCTCGCTTAAGGGCTGCAGAAGTAGGCGTCTCTTTTCTCCTTTACAATCACCATATATGTAGAGCAAACGCGCCTTCTTCAGACGCGCGAGAGGCCGTGGGGGAGGGGGAGGGAAGGGAGGCGACGTTTAGCTGCGGCACCAAGTGCCTATTTATATCAGAGGCTCCGGCAACAGTCACCAACGCCGCACGCATTTTGAGCGAACGCGGGCAAAACGCCGACGGCGTCGACAACAGTTCTGCGCGTTGCCGGTGCTGCTGCATGTCCAAGTTTATACAGCTGATAAAGCTAATATCATTACTCCGTATAGCTCTCTACAAATTTGCTATCGCAATTGATGCTTCACCTTTCAGGTGAAACTGCGACAACTTTTTTATATAAATACGCAGTTGGTGCCGCAGCTAGACGACGCCTCCACTCCCTCCCTCCCGTCCCCCCATGCACGGCCTTTCGCGTGACGGAAGAAGTCGCGTTTGCTCTCCGCCATGCGTTGGCTCCGCGTGAAAGCGCGCGTCCCTAGCACACATACAGCATACAGCAGCACGGCGACGATATAATCGCCGTTGGACTCTACACGGAACCTCACGGCGACGGCGATGCCAACAGCAGAAATTCGCTTAGAGTGCCCATATAATTGCTATCGCAACATTAACTATAGATGGAAGCGTCACGGCATAAAATTTGAAGCAAACAAAAGTCGACCGATCACGTGATCATGTCGCGGTAAGCTTTATAGTGTCTTCCACACCGCCGTGCTAGCCGCACTCAGCACACGACCTTCCGAAGAGAGGACGGTTGCCACAGCAACGTTCTGCTGCCGTGTCCCACGTTGCGACAAAGACGATAAATGTATGCGTTGTAACAAACGACCGAAGTCGCACAAGCATATCTGCGGAAAACGTGCACAGGTGGGGGGGGGGGGGGGGGGGGTAGGTTCTAACCGATGTGAACCCTAACGAGTTCGCATCGGTTAGAATCTACCACGAACGCAGCACACTGGCACGAGTCTACGACGTGCAGGGTCACGTATTAGGCCGACTTTAAGAAAGAGATAAAGGGAGGAGGATGGCTTCACGGTGAGTTGGCATACTAAAGCTGGTGGCGGCGTGTCGTAATGCCCCCCTAGTTTGCTTTCTTCTTCCTCGTGATTATGCTTAGGCATGCATTCCTTTGTGGGTATATAGACATTTATTTTTGGAAGGAAAAGGTTGAATAAGGTCGTGTAGCAAATTGAAATTTCAACTGTCTTTTTTTTATCTTGCGATGATACAGCAAAGCCAGCACGTAAGTGTGACTTCGATCATTTCAAGGTATCGTCCCGCGTTTTGGCCGTCAATCCGCAGGAAAAGTTACCGGGAAAGGCCAAATTGATTATTCGGTTCCGACACAAAGACATAGAAATTTTGGTATTGACAAACAGTGAACCAGCTTTTTCAACGTGTCACCCGGGGCACATGTCTTTCCTCCTCACGTCTTCTAGACATAACTTGCCAAGCCTCCATTCAGGCAAAACAATGACGGCATTAGCGTTTCCGAGCCACAGGTTGGAAAACCCACTCATAAGTCGACCCACTCAGACTCAGACCAACCAGTGAGTGAGTTTGAGTGAGCCCGGCTAAGTAGAATTTTGGTGAGTATGAATAAGTCCGAGTGATGGTAGCTCAGCTGATAATAATTTTGGCGAGTGCGAGTGAGCCCTAAGCAAAAATATATTTTAACGCGATATCGTTAAGTTCCCCGTGTCGCAGAAAATCCGGCGTCGGCGTCGGTGTCGGTGTCGGCATGGGCGCGGGCACGATGGCGTCGTTGGCGGAAATAACCATCCCGAACCACCCCGATCGCGTAGGCCCTCCGCGTGGTGCAAGGGGTTAGTGAACAAAATTTAATTTCTCAAAGTAAAATCTCTCTGAAAAATCGTAAAGTACGACTTAACCAAAACCTACAGACTCGTGATAGCGTCGGATTGTAATTTTAATATACGAGAAGACATAATTCAGTTGCCGAGAAACATAATAAGCAGCCAGGGATCTTTTAATGCTTTCGCGTTCCACTCTTAAAGGCGAAGCTTAAGCGTCCTCCAAATTTTTGTAAGTGAACATGAGTGAGTTCCGCTCATTTTGTCGACCTTCGTCCCGAAATGCAACTTACCAATGCAGAGTGACTTAATACTTCTCTTTATTGGAGAATTTTTTTTTTTTCGCACTGGAGAGCAACTTTTTCGATGGGCAATTCAATGTGTGCTCGTGTTTATCCTAAATCCTGTTTGATCAACTGATTACGCGACAGACTGCTGGCACGTACGCATTCACGGCATCCACTTGCATCCGCACTTCATGACAAGAGTCTTATATGGGTTCGCTAGTGGCTTCGCCGCAATACAGTAGTGTGATGCAACGAAACATACACACTGTATTGCGGAGTAGGGAAGTGGGCATTTGCGGAAGTACTAAGTGTAAACAAGGTGTCATTATTTAGTTTACTTTGGCAATGCCTCTAAAGCACCAAAAGGGCAGCAGGGACACACGAAGGTTGGGACCCGTACTGTTCCATAAGCTTGGGGCGCCCCGAGGCCTCCGCGTGCAGTGGGTGTATGAAAGATCGATTGTCTTCTGTCTCGGCCAGCTGATCTTGTATGCGAGCACCAGCCGGCACGCTACGGCCTCGGTGGCCCCAACCCACGTCGTATTATATGTGTCGTATTATATTGCATGTGCCTGTTGTAAAATCAACCTCGAAGACATCGCTTATTTATCGTATATTCTCTACGCCTTAAGCAACTTCAACCGCGTTTTCTGAAACGCCTTGTGCGCTGGAACATCAATATACAAACGGGTGATTTGCAGAAAGTCTGTGGACAACAGTTGGTGAAACCTGCTGGTTCACGTAACTTCACAGGCTGTCTGTAGACATACCATATACATTTCAATTAAGCTGCAGTAGACTAATTTGCGCAGTAGAACAAATATTTTTTTCGAGTCGATCTTAATGAGAGCTGCGCTTGTCAAAGCACCGGGCGTTTCAACTCGTAAGTCTACTGCCGTCATCGCATGCCGTAGAGCGCACTTACCCGATGCGGTTCGGTGAAAGCCGTAGGAGAAACGGATGACGCCAACGATGTTGGGCACCTGCAACCGAGGCGAACGGGTGATTTTCACCTTATCCGAATACACACCCCTACAAACGTAAGCATACGTAGAGAAGAACACAGTTCAGTCTGGCCTTGTTATAATTTGGTTTTTACTTACGATGTGCATTCCGATCAAGGAGATAGCACCCCTCCGTGACGTGATCATTTCTTCTTCTTCGTCTTCTTCTTTTCCTCTCCTCTAGTACTCACGACGTGAAAGTGGATGATGCTGATGATGATTATTATCATGGTGGCGATGACGGTGATGATTAATGATATGTCAAGTGAACAGGTACAGTGTGACAAAAAAACTACACGAAGCGTCGATAAAGCTCATGAAAATCATTATTGACGACAGTGAGCGCAAATGTCACGAACTATAACAAGCTGAACACTCACCAAATGCCAATCAGATCTCAGTGAAATAGAGGGTAACGACCTAGTTGAGCATGAAAATAAAAATAAGGGAGACAAAAGGGCGTAAGCGTTGGAAATTAGAGTGAGATGGCGTACCTCAGACGATTTGCATCAGCGCGAATGAACCTACGACCATCAGAAGTATTAACAATAGCATAGAAACAATGGTGGTTAACCTTTCGTCTGCCTGGTTATCTGCTACCGAAATTAGCCTTCTTTCTAAATGCCTAACATTCTGGTCGGTAAGCGGTAAATTTAATGAATTTCAATTTTATCAGGATTAGGATAATTTTTCCAGAAATCTTTGCTTGCGGGAATATTTTCAAGATAAACCCATCCAAACAGCTTTCCCCGGAGCATCAGGAAAAAAATTGGTCCCTACCTGATCAGTGGGACAGATATTTGGAAATGTATATATCCACCGTCCGAAAAGATGTCATGACGGCATGCTTCAAATAGAAACCCTTTCGACAAAACTTGTCGAACGAAGACTGCAAGTCGTTGGAGTAGCTGAGCCGCCGATCAGATGTGGTAATTAAACCTGCGGATAAGGATGGCGCAGTTGTAATGTTGGATAAGGTCGACTACCTGGAAGAAGGATATCGGCAATTAGAAAATAAGGACTTCTATGCGGAACTCGCACAGGACCCCACTAAATTGTTTGAATCATAAATACTCCGCGAAATAAATTCACTCCATAAGAGGGGAAAATATCTAGCGATATGCTTAAAGCAATGCAGCTGATCCAGCCAGCACCAGATAGTTCTTATTTGCTTCCTAAAATCCGCAAAACTAACCACACCGGTCGCCCTATTGTATCAAGCAACGGCACGGTAACCGAAAGAATTTCAAGGGCCTTGGATTTCATAATTGAGGACATAGTTCCGACCCTTTCCATCTTACATTCAGGACACCAACCAATTTCTTCGCATAATAACTGTACTCGAGATCCCCAAAGAGAGCTTCCTGGTTACAATGGATGTTGTATCCCCATACACAAACATACCACAAGCAGATGGTATTGACGCGACAGTCAACGCTTACATGAAGGCAAGCATGCCTGTAAGTTTAGACGAGGACACGCTGTCAACACTACTGCGGCTAGTACTAGAATACAGTAACTTGGAATTTGTCGAGAAACACTTTCTCCAGATAAGCGGAACGGCAATGGGCACGAAGATGGCTCCTAATTATGCGAATATTGTAATGGCATATAACCCTTTCTTGCGACCAGACCTTTGAAGCCGCTTATCTATTAAAGGTTCGTAGACGATATATTTTTGATTTGGCAGCACGACGAAGAATGTCTCCTTAAATTTGTAGCCGATTTTAATTCAGTTCACCCATCAATATCTTTCACATGCAGCTATTTTAAATCAGTTCTAAACTTTCGTGATGTCACTGTACGAATTAAAGATAAGGTCACTGCAAGGGTCACCGCAAGGGCACCGCCAACGTAGCCACCTAAGGCTTTCGCCTTAACATACATGCCCGATGGTCGGGGTTTCGAACCGCGTCTTTCCAGCAGAGAAGCTCGCAAGGCCCTAACCACTTAACCACGCATATGCTTTTGCTCTTTTTGTTCCGTGTCTGAAGAGGCGACCCGCCGGGGTGGCTCAGTCAGCTAAGGCGTTGCGCTGCTGAGCACGAGGTCGCGGGATCGAATCCCGGCCCCGGCGGCCGCATTTCGATGGAGGCGAAATGCGAAAACGCCCGTGTGCTTGCGTTGTAGTGCACGCTAAAGAACCCCAGGTGGTCAAAATTAATCCGGAGCCCTCCACTACGGCGTGCCTCATAATCAGAACTGGTTTTGGCACGTAAAACCCCAGAAAGAAGAAGAAGAAGAGGCGAAATACGTAAACTCGCGCAAACCAGCGCTTGAGACGCTTAGCGCGCTATAGGCGCGTCGGATAGCAACAAGTAACCTATAAATAGAGAGTGCGCGCCTTTTCTAGGCGACAGTGAAGGAAGAAGATACGGGACCCGTCCATCACCGAAATTACTCTCTGGTATATGGTAAGCTTCATTTCGGTTACAATTTTCGAATAAGAACACTGGTCAAACCGCTTGCTTCTTAGCCAATCTCCCGTACTGGATATGCGCCATTCTTTGGCAACAACAAATTCGCTGCGCGTCTCTCATCCAACTGTTGCGCTGTGGCACGTTTCTGAAACATCAAGCACGTCGTGCTTTGTGATTCAACACGTTTTAGTGCTGACTCAAAGTACCGCTTTCTTACAAGGTCCACCATGGTGGCTGAGGGGGCACGTTCGTCACTGAAATCTGCAGAGCGTCTCTTGTCAGAATCCGCAAGCTTACAAAGATAACAACCCAAGGTTGGCCCGCATCGGCACATCAACTGGGGTATTATAACGTAAAGCTACTCCAATCTCTTGCTATTCCAATTCTGCACAAACCCTCCACGATTGGTCAAACATTTTTCGGGCTATAGCCCCACTGCGCCTGTCTGTCACGCGACACCATGAAAACCGCGAAAGCTCACCAAGTCAACGTTACGTGCGCTCACTAAAGATACATTCATATGCCGAACAAAATTGACATTTGCTTTCGAAATAGCCGGAGATTGCCCCACTTCCAAAAAATTTCTCGCAGTTTCACCCGAAAGGCGAAGCACCAATTGCGATAGCAAATTAGTAGAGAGCTATACGGAGTAAGGATAGTAGTTTTATCAGCTGTATAAACTTGGACATGCAGCAGCCCCAGCAACGCGCAGAACTGTTGTCGACGCCGTCGGCGTTTTGCCTGAGTTCGCACCGAACGCGCGCGGCGTTTTTATATAAATACGTATTTGGTGCTGCAGCTAGACGTCGCCTCCCCTCCCTCCCTCCCTCCCGTCCCCCCACTGCCTTTCGCGTGACGGAAGAAGTCGCGTTTGCTCTCCGCCGTGCGTTCGCTCCCCGTGAAAGCGCATGTCCCTAGCACACATACAGCATACAGCAGCACGGCGACGATTTAATCGCCGTTGGACTCTATACGGAAAAAGTTGCGTTCGCTCTCTATATATGGAAAGGAGGAAAGAGACGCTTAATTCTGCAGCCCTTCAGAGAGCACGGCGCAGAACGATCGTTTGCTCTCCGACGTGCGCTCCCTCCCCGTGAAAGCGCGCCTCCCTCGCTCCCTTTCACTCGCACATACAGCGTCCGGAGCGCTGCGACGATTTCATCGCCGTTGACGTCATACGGAACCTCACGGCGACGGCGACGGCAGAAATCTGCTTTGGAGTGTCCATATAATTGCTATCGCAATAAAAGAATAAAAGATGGCTGACCAACGATCGCTCTGGAACTGGCTACTCGGAGCTGTCGAGGAAGAAGTATTTTAACGCGACAGCATTAAGGGACCAGTGTCGCAGAAAATCTAGCGTCGGCGTCGGCGGCGTTGTCCGCTAAAAAAAATCATCCCGAACCACGCATTCCGAAACCGCGCAGGCCCTCCAGGTGGCGCATATAGGCATCACTGAACTAATTGAATATCTGAAAGTAAAAGACGCCATAAAATTCGTAAAGTACGTCTTGCACACAGCCTACAGACATGATAGCGTCGGATTATTTTTGAATATACGAGAAAAACATAATTCTGTTACGCGGAAGCTCAAACACAAAACCCATTTTCCAGCTGCCGTTTGAGGTCTGTCTTAATGGGAGTGGCGCACCACGCTCTATTGCTTGCAACACCAACCAGATGGCGCTCGCCTCCGCGCATCCGCGCTAGCGGCGGCGCCACCGTTTGCTAATAGAATAAAAGGTCGCTAATAAAGCATAAAAGTCGCCAATCATTTCTAAGAATTGCCATTTTTTATATTTCATTTAAGATACAACAATTATTATTAAAACCGCTTCAGCCACTTCATAAAATATTGCATTTTTACGTCTTGCATGTATTTGGCTATGAGATGAGAGGAATGTTCAAATTTGAACTTATTGGCCGAAGGTTAAATGCGTCCCTCTTAACTTCGCTCTCGTCCCTTAGCGATACATAATTTTAGCTCTCTCCCTTTTAATTAGCATTTCTGGGAGCATTACGCACTTTCAGGAGAACTATCTGTCTCAGCCTCTGACTGTCCTCTCGTCATCTTGGGTGACTGAGTAATCCGTGGTGTAATGCGTAAAGCATCGAGCTGATGTGCTGCGGGAGCAAGGTTTCAAGCCAACCGTCGGACCAAGTTGGTTCACTGGGTGTGTGCGACTGACTATGGGCCGCTCTTCAATGAACTTCTTTAACGCCAATTTGGGCGACTAACTACGCTTAAGTGCAACTCGGTACGTGCCACTCTTAAATGAACTTCTTTGACATCATTTTGGGTCACTAAGTATTCGCCACTGTTGAATGACATAAAAAAATGCTTTAAATGTTTTCTGTGCTAAGCGGAATCAAACCGGCGACATATATATATTGAGACAATTTTGTCAGAATATATATTCACACAGGCACCACGCGCGGACTTCGCGGCGGCGCCGCTAGAGGACGCAGTGTGTTTAGTGGTGCTTACAGCCAGGCCCATAGCCAGGAATTTTTTTCGGGGAGGGGAGGGGGGGACCCACTTGCCGAAGGCCTCGACTATTTGAGGAAAGCACCTATTTTTCAGCAATTAGTTTCGGTTAAAATTATTTGTTGCTGTGCTTGTCGGCGAACCCGATGCGCATTTTTCTGGGAAGCGGCTACAAGGCTGTCCACCGCGGCTGGGGCTACGAGGTACCGCGGTACAAGGCTGGCATCGCGGCTAGCACACGGCGAGGCTGGCTGAAGAAAGGGGGAGGGGGAGGGGGGGGCGGGGGAAGGGTAGCAGTGGCGGCAAAGTCGGGAGTTATCGGGCGCCGACTGTCGCGTGCGGCGTCCGCTGCTCTTTTGTGATGCTCCGGGTCGCTTACGTGGCGGCCCGTTCGGCCGATATACTCAGCGCCGTAGGACATGGGCACGCAACGATCTGCTCAGCCTTGCACATGGTGAGCACCTGTTGACGTTTCTTTGCGCGGCGGGGTGGCGGGATCGAGCCCTGCTGGAGAACCCCCCCGCCTGGCTACGGGCCTGCATACCGCACTGTGGCCATCCCGTCCTCCTCTCACCTTGGTTTTCTGTTTATGCGCGTTTTCTTGTGTTTATTTATTTTTTATATTTATTTTTTATAGTTCAATATTTATTTTCATGGCTCGAATTCTGGGGTTTTAGTGCCAAAACCACTGTCTGATAATGAGGCACGACGTAGTGGGAGACTCCGGATTAATTTTGACCACCAGGAGATCTTTAACACGGTTCTTTTTTTTTTTCATTTCGCCCCCATCGAACTACGAACGCCGCGGCCGGGATTTGATCCCACGACCTCGTGCTCAGCAGCGCAACACCATAGCCGCTAAGCTACTGCGGCGCACATTTTCATGGATATGCGTGCAATCGACATGCCCGCCCATTCCAAAGGGTTTAGCAGCACTACATGATGATGATCATCGTCAAGTGTGAGAGAATAACTCGGCTGCATACGCGCCTTATGCGTAACGCCTTTCGGTGGTGACAATACGTTGTGTGGCTACATTGCTTCAATGCTACTCGCATCAATGTTGTTAACGTTGAAATTTTTCGTGAGGTGCGTTCTGCCGTATTTACATAGATGCGTTCTGCCGTATACTATAGGCCTCTTGTCCGCGTCTAGGGTAGCAAACCGGACCTCTGTATGGTTAAATTCGCTAGTTTATCCCTTCTTCCCTTCTCTCTCTCACGCAACAAGCCCATTCGCGCACCGACCTTCTTCCACCGTGCAGTGATCGATATGGGTCACTGGTATTCTCAGTTTCAAGAATGAGAAGAAAGAAATTAGAAGGGAAAATCTGTACGATAACACAAAGGGCAGTGCCTTGCTGTTTGAGGCTCGAGCCGGTTGCCTAAGGACCAAAGCATACCGGAGCAAATCTTCACAACTAGATGAGGCATGTGTATGCTGCGGCAAAAATCCGGAGAGCACTCAGCACATCCTAATGGAATGCGAAGGGATTCACTTACTGAGAACCGTGGGTAACGTACACCTTCCACAGGCGCTTGGGTTTAAAGTGGACGGAAGCATCAACCGGTCAGCAGCCGAGATAAGCAAGAGACGTTTAGAGTATTGGTGAAAAAAAAAAACAGGGAAAAGATTCATACACCCTGATTTGATCTGTTACAGTCATGGATAGCGGTACAAGGTATAGTAAAAAAAATTAATGAAATGTATTCAACATGCTAGAAAAAAACATGTATAGCGTACCTAATTAAATCAAGCCGGCCAAGTGACTATTTGTCACCGCCCCGGCCGTTTCAAAGGGGATGCCATTAAATCATCATCACCATCATAGAATTGTAGTGGCATTTTATTTTCTTTGTTCCGGTCAGCTGGAGACAGGCCGCCCTGTCAGAAAGCGAAAACCACAATCATCGTTGTCATCGTCATCATCACGCTGGTTGAAGAAGAGAAGGAAGAAGAAGGACGAGTCATGAATGGACGGCCTGAGAGCGGTGGGTACCAGAAATCTAATTTATTGCGCATACTCATAACTTTCCTCCTGTAAGTCCCTATACCGCACCACGCATATCGCTCTAGAACAACACTATAGGCAGTGTTATATCATTGACGTGAATATCGTAAATAAACGATGCTCAAAATGGTACACAACCTGGAAACGCATTAGGTAGCTGCGCCTACGTTTTGTCCTAAGTGCTGTTTCTTCACCGCTTTGCGTACTTTTCACCTGTATATTTTTGGTCACGCGTGGGGAGAAGATTGATTTTGCACAACGCTTCCTGACAAGCTCCTTGCTGGGGGCAGTCACTGTGGGACATGTATACTATAGCTGTCAAGGTTACATACGAAACCATTTGAATCAAGTCATTCCAAACATGTGCTGTAAGCACCCTTTACTCAGAGCGTGTGTTTTTTTTTTTCTTATCAGGCTAATCTCCACCTCGCCAAGGTGGCTGGTCCTCTTCGCTTGACAGGTGTAAGGTAGCCTCCAGGATTATGAAGTAAGGAT
Source organism: Dermacentor silvarum (assembly GCF_013339745.2). Lineage (NCBI taxonomy): Eukaryota > Metazoa > Arthropoda > Arachnida > Ixodida > Ixodidae > Dermacentor > Dermacentor silvarum. Next base: position 181,544,969 of record NC_051156.1, read on the forward strand.
ATCCCTATATGAGACCAATGCAGCTCACCGTAACACGATAGCACAACGTCAGGTCTATACGTAGTCCCAAAAGGTATGTCGCTGTCGTTGGCTGGTGTATTCCGTCCGTTCGTTCTATACATTCTATAGACACGCTGACGCACACACTGCACCATTCACTTTGAGCCGTCAGCACATGTTTCGTAACACGCCAGTCTGTTACGCCGTCGCAACGCTCGTTCTGCTCAGTAGTTGTGGCACTCCCCGCAGCCCAGGCTCGTAAGATCCGCCTTAAAGTGAGCACCAACACAAGTCTCAGCCAGCGAGTGTCCGTTTAAATTGTTTGCGCGTCTTGTCTCCCAGCAAAATAAAAAAGAATCTATAGCTATCTCAGCAGTGATTTTGCTCTGAACTCGTATAGTAACCGTAAGGAGAGTTCTCGCTGCGGCTCATACGAAGCTCCGGCTTGTGATGCCCATATTAAGATGGCACCTGTTCGGATTATGCTTGCCTTCTCCATTCCATAGCTCTTTTTACAAAATGTTTGCATCTATTCGGCTCAAATTTACCCTCCTTGATGTTATCCATCATGCATTCAGGTTCAAGTCGCACCAGCAGCGATGCAGCCAAGACGAAGTGGTCTCCACCATCTCCGAACCGCACCGACGGCATTCGACGCGTGGGATACCTGCTGCCGTTCTACCTTTCCCCAATCCTCCTCGAAGGCTCTAAGGTATGCTCGAGTGACCGAGTTCATGCTGTCCTGCTGGCACGGCAGGATCGACTGTAGGACAACAGGATCTGACTACTATACCGATATGCTGCGAGTTCGGAGATCTGGCACAATGGATACCTACCAGCGGAGACCTATTCCAAGTTGACGCATGACGTATTCAGTGATGATAATGGTGATTTCTAAAAGCACCCCAATTTGAACTGGGCCGCGAAATAGTCGCCTAGCCTGCTTGAGCTAATCAAAGTTTTACTAATCTTGTGCAGTCTAACACATTGCTTGTCTCTGCGTGATATTTCTTCTTTTCATTAAGCCCTCTATATTTATATCGTAAAGTTAATTATGCCTGTAACGACTCCAGCCTATCATTTTTTTCGACCTTTCACCTCCACCATAACTCGAAACGTCTTTCACTTATCTTTAACGCTGACTAGGTAACGCTCTCATTAACTTTGAAACCCAACACTTCTGGAAGCTGGACGTTCCTTACGGTCTAGGCTGGGTGAAGATCATGGCATTCCATTATCGAGTCCTCTTCGAATTTTTGTTTCGGCACTACGCACATGGTGCGAATATTTGCTCCTATATGTATAGTATCTGCTCAGATAGCTAGCCAGCGCCTCAAATATGAAGGCCAAGGACCGTACTGGAGGCGACACTTTGCGACGTTGTGGTCAAATTTCGAATTTAATACTATTCTTTGAATATTGCCTTTAAATATTGGATCGAATACGCAATGTTCTTTTATTTTGATCCTATACGTAGAGTAGGAAGAACGTACAAAATACACTATTTATTTTATTCACTGCGCGCAACGCTATTGGAAGTCAGTGTGATTGATCAGCTTGATTGTAAGTGAAAAAAAATTGCCATAGCTTCAGGTCGACTTGTAAACCCAACTTGAAACGGTTGATAGACCATATGCACGCATCTCTATTAATAGCAGGCGGGCTTCCAATCGTCTCAGCAAACCAGTACGTAAGTTCTAATTGAAATTCGAATAAATCGAATACTTATGTTCGAAAGAAAAGTATATTTGATTCGTATTCATGCAAATGCGATTATTCTAGTACCCCTGTGTAAAAACGGTGAAGCGTTCCCGCTATTGATGTCCAGCATTATTTTTTTATACATGCAGCAGCCCGTTAGGGCTATAGCAGGAGTGGGTGTACCAAAAATGACAGCGGTTTGTACGGACAGAAACACAAAAAAAACACAACAAGAATGTAAAGAACTATGCATCAGCTATGGCACCTAAAAACTGAGATATAATAATCGGACTTAAGCAGGCAACAAATTAGAATGTTCAATCATGTGAGGGAAAAACTGTTTTTGAAAGTGTTAGTGCGTGGATAGAATGGTATGTTTGAGGCATGGTAATCCCTAGTTCCTAACCTCATCATCCCACCTGACTTTCTGCCGTCCTCGACTGCGCTTCCCTTCTCTTGTATCCATTCTGTAACCCTAATGGTACACCGGTTATCCATCCTACGTATTACATGGCCTGCCCAGCTCCATTTCTTCCGCTTAATGTCAACTAGAATATCGTCTACCCCCGTTTGTTCTCTGATCCACACCGCTCTCTTCCTGTCTCTTAACGTTACTCCTAAGATTTTTCGTTCCATTGCTCTTTGTGCGGTCCTTAACTTGTTCTCGAGCTTCTTTGTTAACCTCCAAGTTTCTGCCCCATATGTTAGCACCGGTAGAATGCAATGATTGTACACTTTTCTTTTCAACGACAGTGGTAAGCTCCCAGTCAGGATTTGGCAATGCCTGCCATATGCACTCCAACCCAATTTTATTCTGTAAATTTCTTTCTCATGATCAGGGTCCCCTGTGAGTAATTGACCTAGATAAACATATTCCTTTACAGATTCTAGAGGCTGACGGGCTATCCTGAATTCTTGTTCCCTTGCCAGGCTATTGAACATTATCTTTGTCTTCTGCATATTCATCTTCAACCCAATTCTTCGCAGGCGCAAATTCGCAGGCGCAAGTTGGAATACGCTAGCGCAAGACAGGGGTAATTGGAGATCGCAGGGAGAGGCCTTCGTCCTGCAGTGGACATAAATATAGGCTGATGATGATGATGATGAATCCCTAGTTCGTGTTTGGCGAGCAGGTATTAAAAGGGAAAGATCTGAGAGGGGACAAAGGGGAGTTCTTGGACGAGTACAGAATATTCAAATTTGATGTGCCGCCGACCTGAAAGAAGCTGGAGGTTTAGTTCCCAAAGAGCAGCCGTAGGTGAAAAATCTCGGACAAGATGACGGTAAATAAATCTTTTCTTTGGACGCCAGGAGTTCGCCCGATAATTAACTGTTCCGTGCGACATGCATGCGTGCATATATATATGTTGTGTGTTAGTTATAGCGGACAAGGCCAGTCGGCCGCGAGCCGCGTTTTGTCCCACCCCTGTACTACGATGTAAAACTCACTGGAACAAACGAAAATCACGGGAACTCTGCACGCTGCCCGCACAGACGATGGAATATCGAACATGGATTATCGATTATCGTACGATGGAACCTTAACTGCACGGGTGCCCCTGTCTAAATACATGAGAACCGAGATAGTGTTTTTCTCAGCAATCACGTTGCACCGATTTTTCGCTAAGGTTTGGTGCATTATAAAGGAATGTTAAAGTATATACTGTATAATAACTGTGGAAAGTGAGTTTTCAATTTAGAACGCCAATTATTTGGGAAAAAAGTTTCAATTGCAAAATTTCAACAAGCTGAAGTATCAAGTTTAGTATTCTGTAACTCGGCACTAAAATAATATCACAGTCCTGTAAATTGCGCCTAATATTACGTAAAAAGCGGACAAACTTGATGTATACACTACTTTAAAGTATACCACTAACTTGTGAGTAGCACTTATGCAAAACCCTAGTAAACATTGTATTTATTTCACGCAAGCTGGAAATTTGTATATCTAATAATCTGACGGCTCGGCATGCTGCCACGAGGCAGTTCACTGAAATACGATATCTGTTTTAGGTACAGAGCCTATAGAGCTGCAAGCTCCCTACTTCATGTTTTACATTTTCGGCAGTTCGTGCAAAAAAATTCGAGGCACTAAATTGAAATTTCACTTCCCTAGATAATGTTCGCGTGACTTTAACTTTCTCGCGCGCACGCAACGACTTCTTATTCAGAATGGTCCAACAGTCATCTCGCAAAAGAATTTCAGCGTTCTACGTGAATTGGGAAATCTGAGTTGTCCCCGAGCAAGAGCTTCCTCTTATAACGACGTTTCCTTCCGCGTGGGCCAAGGGGCTACTCTAATCGCTCATTTCAACTCGTGAAGTTCTGAAGTGTTTTGTTTTTTTTTTTTTGTTTTGTTTTGTTAAACTGCAGCACGTGTAATATCTCTCGTTCCTTGTATACACGCAGGCTAGCCGGTGCCTGTACAGCCTTCTGCTGCAGCTGTTGATGTGGTCGTTGCACGTGGTTCCCAAGGCGGTGCACCGGACTGCTGCCACTGGTGGACGGACCCCTTTTCGGCATCATGACCGCCGACAGTGTAGCGCCCGAGTACCTCTCGGTCCGTATCGTTAATGGTTTGCAAAGTAATCTTCACAGGAGGAAGTAACGCTAAACGGAGATCAACTTGAGAGATCCAAAACTTGTTAGGAAGTTTGGCTTTCAACAGAAGCTTCGTTTGCTCGCACCGACTATGCTTTAGGCCAAGCCACATTCAGGAATAGCCTACAACTTTCATATACCGGGCTGCTATTCTAGATACTGTCAAATTGCCCCATGTTGGTTAATTGTACCAATCCAAAAAGGCGTAGCCGCGTTGTGAGCCAATCGGAGATGAATAGATGGAGAAAGAACTTGACAATGTGGACGAATTACACGGCGTCTAGAACAGCATCCCCGGTAACCTATCCTCGGCATTAGTGCGGTGTAACATTGTCCGCACAGCCGTCGGCCCCACATTTCCGTCTAGATTGTATTGGAAGAAACTCTATGCTAACACATCTTCCAAGATCTTGAGCGCGCTGTGGATCTTGAAGGCAATTTTAAACTATACTGTCTATATTGTCACGGGACAGTTCAGTTATGCCTGCAGAGTCGCCGAGCTCGATGACTGAATGAAGAAGGGGAAGTAGCGGTAGGTGATGTAGATCAATCAGACGGCACGGTCAGCTGGGGTCGTTCGAGGAGTCCACTGTGGAGCTCGGTGTTGCCGTGACATTATCCCGCAACTCCAGCAAGATTTAACGAGGAAGCAAAGCGGTGGAATATAGTTTCAACAATTATTGACAACACGCAACATGGCGACTCCTCACATGAGACAAGGCGCTGCTCCTTCTTCCTTCATTCTGTCGCTGAGCCGGGCAACTGCCGGCATCATTCAACTGTCCCGTGGAAGGCTACAGCGCGGAACCGACGAAGACGAAGACAGGAGAGGTATACAAAGTACACAGACACAGCGCTGTACTTTGCGTGTACTTTGTGTGCCTCTCCTGTCTTCTTAGTCGGTTGCGCGCTGTAGTCTTCTGCGATGTTCAACCAACAAGTCCAACTAGTTACTCTGCTCAACTGTCCCATGGCCAAAATAATGTGTCCTCATTCTCTCGACACTCGCATCACTTGCACGTATACGCAGGAGCCCGTGCTTAGCCTGGCGCTGACGCTGATGTTGCTGTCGGCCGTGGAGCAACGCACAGACCTCGTTCCCCGACTGAGCCTGACACTGTGCGCCCGATTTGGGCTGCGTCGTCGGACGCTTTTCGCTTTCGTCTGCTCGGTGGCCTTCCTTGGCGCCACGATGGCTTCGGGAGCCGCCCTGGCCCTGCCACTCATGTGGATCACCGACCGCGTCCTGGAGTTTCTTCACGTCGAGCAGCTGGACAGGGCACTTCTTCTGCAGGTGACGCACATTACCTGCCCAACGATGACGCCGAGCTACGTACGAGTTTTTCTTGGTTCTGCATTGCCCATTGTCAGAGTTATCAGCAGGCAAAAAGTTCGTTTCCCAGGTCTCCAGGTGCGGCTTCGACGTTGCGCCACTGCGCTCGCGTCGCACTCGTCAGCGCAGCCGTTGTATCCTGTTTAGAAGATCACGTTGAATCATATGCTGCCGAAACGCCTTCGGCACACTGTGTTGGAAATTTCATAGCCACTGCTGGCTTATTTGCTTCTCGGCGCCAATGTGACTAGACGCGACCTTTACGAAGAAATTAGAAGAGACAAAAGGTCGTAGCCAGAAAGGAGGGGCAAGCTAAATAAACACAGTATCAGACAAGTTGACAAAGCATGCCGCGAGGTCCGATGAGACGAAGCGTTGCGGTGGTTCATTTGTGCCGTCATATCACAGAAAAGGATATCAACACTTTTTTTCAACTGCGCCAAAGCGTCCATGTCAAGACACTAGCCAGAACACCTCACTACGTTCTTATTTATATTTTTCTACTTTGACTTCTACTCGCGAGGACACATTGCGCCTCTTCGATTTTCTTGTTCTCCCTTATATATAGTGACGCATTATATACAGTGACGTTTGCTTAGATACGTATTACATAGATTTATTGGAGACTTATACGTATAATTAAATATCTTGTTGCGAGGTTTTGGTGTATACATGCAGTGAACTTTGTTTCCAGTGACACTGTTTTGCCCTTTATCAAGCTGTATCTTCGAATTTGTATATTCCATTGTATATTCCCATTTCTAATATATATTTTGCAGAACTCCTGCTTCTTAGATGTGCTCTCTGGTGCGACTATAATTTCGGTGCAATTACAATACACGAACGCTGACAGCTGCTGCTGCGCAATACACTGGAACGAAGGACAGCGTCCTTGAGATTTTTCCCTTGCCGTTGCATATGTGCAAAAATGTAAACAAGGTTCTTGAACGACAAGGATTCATTAAAATATTTGTCCTCAACTTGTTCATTTCATGGCCTTTACGTTTTTCGTATCAGCGGCATGCACTGATTTGCTGGTTTCGAACTGATATAGTTTTAAAGTTCGTGTGATATTTTCTTTATTTATTAAATCGACAAAAAAACATGGAAGCATTGATATCAGTTACTTCTGCCACAATTTTTGGGACATACGAATGCGTTATTTTATTTTTAAAAAAATTGCATATTTTACTTGTCCCCGCGACACACCAGACAACCCTGATTGGTCGCGCGCGTCACGTGATCCGGCGCCAGCGCAGCTTTTGCCGCACCTGCTCTTTCTTTCTTTCTGTCTTCCTTTCTTGTCCCTGACTCATACCCGCATATCTAATGCGGGTATGCGCCACACGTGAGTTTTTGCGTGACAACAAAGTCACTGAAACTTGTGAGCCAATAAAGCTTCTCTTAAAAGCATTAATGTTCAGTTGAACGCCGCTGAGCGGTCCTTCGAGTTATGACAATGCGAGCGCGTTGAGACGCTTGGCGCGTTTTGATTTACCCGTACTGAGGCGCAGTTAGAACGCAGGCGAGAGCTTGCGCGGACATGGAGCGCGCGGAAAGAAACATTTCACCAAAGGGACTATAATGCTTTCGCATTTCCACACATAAGCCATCTTAAGTGTCTTTAATTTTGTCTCTCTTACAAAGCATATGTTTTATAGTTTCGGTTTTCTGAAGATTTTGCTGCAATTGGGTGGGAGCGTTGCTACCCGCGTCTTTCATTCGCGCGACATTTCCTCTTGTGTTTTATCTTCTCACATTGGTAAATATGGCGTAAATAGTGGCTCACTACAAGTGTAATCTAAAATTTTTACCCATCCTGCATAACCTTTTGCTTTGTGGACGAAATTTGAAATAGAAATTCTATTACCTCTCGCATTCCTTTTTCTTTGTTGTTCAGACGCCCAGTTCAGACCGAAGGCCGTCCAGGCGGTCTCTGGACAGCTTGTCGGCGCCCAGTGTCCGCGACGCTGAGGCCCTTCTCACGCAGCTCTCCACGGTACGTGCTTTCGCCTCACGGCCGTACCTCACGAAGGCGCTGGTGGCAGCACTCTTAACAACGATGGTTTTGCAACGGAGTTCGCCAACGGTTTCGTGTGGCAGTGGTGACGGCCTAAGGCGGCGTATACATGGGAAAGCTTGGCAACAGATGTCATTCATAGAACAGCAGAATGCAGCCAGCGACGAAGCCTGAGTAGGAGCGGCTGTATATGACTTTTCAAGTATTGAAGGCTTGGCGAGTAGGTATTCCCTACTGACGAATAATAGCGCAAAAAGCACGCCACACTGCGCTCGTGTCGTGGTAATTTACAACTAACGTAAGTACATTACGTACGTAAAGAATTAGCGTTGTCTTCACTGCGCATGCTCGGTACATTATTGGGTTTCTGTGGTTTACGTGCGCTTTGATAACATACGTTATCGAAGCGTCGTCAACCGGCCGCGGCGGCCGCATTTCGATGGAGTCGAAATGCAAAAACGCCCGTGTACTTGCGTTGTAGTGGACGTTAAAGAACCCCAGGTGGGCAAATTATTCCGGAGCCCTCCACTACGGCGTGCCTCATAATCAGAACTGGTTTTGGCACGTAGAACCCCAGAAAGAAGACGAAGCGTCGTCAAACATGGCGGCACCCATGGCTCCCGCTTCAGCGTTAATTTCCGCGATGGCTACGCTCTCCCTCTTGTTGATCGCCAGTAACTATCGAAATGAGCGTTCACTTCCTTTAAACTCACCTGAAACGTTCATTATGAGCGCATACCGCGTCCAGCTTCTGAGATTGTTCGGCGATTCCGACGTCCGCACAGAAACGACAGGATAATTCCTAATGGATTGTCTTGGCTTGGACACTTTTGACGCGAGGCACTAGACAGCGTCCTGTCTTTTATCGCCTTCCTTAAGCTTCCCGTACGTTAATCTAAGTGTCTTAAGACGACGCACACCGCATTGGCCCGAAAAGATGCTTGCTTTTAACGTATACTCGTATACTAGTTGAGGCGACAAACACTGTTCAAAAACTATCTACTGCCTACTTTGTCGTCCCTTTTGTCACCCCCTTCGTCCTCAACAAGGTCTTTGCAAAACCTGACACAAATTGCCAAGCGCGATTGTTGTGGCTAGAATGGGTTCGGAAACTCCAAACTTCACATAGGTGTTGTCCAGAGCACGGCGACTATGGCGTGTTTCCGCCTCCGCAATTACTTCAGGCGAATGCAGATTGCAAAAGCATGGCCTTCGAAATCTCTTTCTGTTACTCAGAGGTCGCTGGAGCATCGATTTGGACACCACCTATTGCCGCAGAGAAATGAAATTATTCTTTCGTGGTGGTGTTGCTGTGCAAATTTTTCTTTCTCATCGCCGCGTATCGAGGATGAAGCGGAGAACGAGCAGGCATGCTGAAGACGACGTCCATGATATCTTGGCGATGACGAAGACGTCGCGTCAGAGAGGACGATCTACGGGCCCATCAGCCCCAGTTTGGGGTTTTAACGGATGAAGAAAAGCCGGGGATGTATTTACAAAAGGCTGTTACGTTAGATTTTTTTTTTAAGAACAAGTGCTAGACAATCGTGATGCTGGTCACATGATTAGCGAAGGCTATCAGAGGTTGGCTATAGCTCTGTGGGCCAGTCAGAGCTGACAAGGCGAACCTTGGTGTTTTGAGCCAATTATAGGGGCCGTAGGCAGCCCTCTGGGCCAATGAGAGCGGAAGAAATGACAATATAATGGAGTTTTACAGTATCCAGAACAGCATAACCTTTCGGTGACGAAGGCCGGGAGAATGGGAGGTCAGCACGGAGTCGTATTACTCCTCCTTTCTCCCTTTGTGTCTCGTGAGCACGGTGTGCTCAGGATAAACGTCACGTCTCTTGGAAGCCCGGTTTACAAATGCGGGCCCTGGCGCGTTTTAAAGCACGTGACTTTCTTTGGCTCTTTCGACCGTTTTTATCTTTGGTCGGAAGGCTGTGGTGGATTGATGATCGGTGGTCGGACCTGGTAAGGAAGGCGTTCGTTCGTTCGTTCGTTCGTTCGTTCGTTCGTTCGTTCGTTCGTTCGTTCGTTCGTTCGTTCGTTCGTTCGTTCGTTCGTTCGTTCGTTCGTTCGTTCGTTCGTTCGTTCGTTCGTTCGTTCGTTCGTTCGTTCGTTCGTTCGTTCCGTTTTTGCGTTCGTTCGTTCGTTCGTTCGTTCTTTCGTTCGTTCGGTCGTTCGTTATCGTTCGTTAGTTCGTTCGTTCGTTCGGTATATCGTTCGTTCGTGCGTTCGTATTTCGTTCGTTCGTTCGTTCGTGATCGGTTCTTCGTTCTTTGTCGTTTCGTTCGTTCGTTCTTGTCGTCTATTCGTATCGTTCGTGTTCGTTCGTTCGTTCGTTCGTCGTTCGTTCGTTCGTTGCGTATCGTTCCGTTCGTTTCGGTCGTTCGTTTCGTTCGTTCGTTCGTTCGTTCGTTCGTCGTTCGTTCGTTTCGTGTCGGTCGTTCGTTCGTTCGTTCGTTCGTTCGTTCGTCGTTCGTTCGTTCGTTCGTTTCGTTCGTTCGTTCGTTCGTTCGTTCGTTCGTTCGTTCGTTCGTTCGTTCGTAGTCGTTCGTTCGTTCGGTCGTTCGTTCGTTCGTTCGTTCGTTCGTGTTCGTCTTTCGTTCGTTCGTTCGTTTCGTTCGTCGTTCGTTCGTCGTTCGTTCGTTCGTTCTTTGTTCGTTCGTTCGTTCGTTCGTTCGTTCGTTCGTTCGTTCGTTCGTTCGTTCGTTCGTTCGTTCGTTCGTTCGTTCGTTCGTTCGTTCGTTCGTTCGTCCGTCCGTCCGTCCGTCCGTCCGTCCGTCCGTCCGTCCGTCCGTCCGTCCGTCCGTCCGTCCGTCCGTCCGTCCGTCCGTCCGTCCGTCCGTCCGTCCGTCCGTCCGTCCGTCCGTCCGTCCGTCCGTCCGTCCGTCCGTCCGTCCGTCCGTCCGTCCGTCCGTCCGTCCGTCCGTCCGTCCGTCCGTCCGTCCGTCCGTCCGTCCGTCCGTCCGTCCGTCCGTCCGTCCGTCCGTCCGTCCGTCCGTCCGTCCGTCCGTCCGTCCGTCCGTCCGTCCGTCCGTCCGTCCGTCCGTTCGTTCGTTCGTTCGTTCGTTCGTTCGTTCGTTCGTTCGTTCGTCCGTCCGTCCGTCCGTCCGTTCGTCCGTTCGTTCGTTCGTTCGTTCACTGACTGTCTCGCTCTCTGTATCATTCTTTCTCTCGGGCGTTCGTTCGATCGGGCTGCACGCGATGCCCGCAAGGAGGTGCCGTGTGTTCATTCGGAATAGAGTTACTGTATAGGATAGGCCGTGGAGGAAGGAAAAATGTAGGAGGGAGCATCGCCCAATGCGATTGAAGCCAAGCGTGTCGACCCAAAACGTTATAGTCACTTCTATCGTGCGGTAAATTTTAGGGCTCCCGCTCTGCATGCAGCGCTGCGGCAAGGCCCCCGAACAATCGCGCACTGATCTAAAAATTAAAAAAAAAACACCGGGCACCAAACGTCTCGGCAAATCTCGGTTCTTTCTCCATGATCTCGACCCAAGAGGTAACGTGTTGGGCCGACACTGTGCAAAAGGCTGGCTTCACGGAGCGTTCGCTTGCCAAGGATGGCTGCGTGACGTAATGCTCTCTCCTAACCTTTTTTTTCCTCCATGGGATAGGCTCCCTAAAGAGGAAGCAGCGACCCTTCTCCTTCCATCAAAATCACTATATAGTCAATACAGTAACTGTAATTCAAACTAGGATGCTTCGATGTCATCCTCGCCCGAGCGGCAGTCGAGCAGGACATCGAAGCACCCAAGTTCAACACTCCAGTGCTGGTTCCCCACATGACTGTAACGTCTCAAACCTTGCCCGCATATAACGCTTTCGAGCGCTTGCGAATAATTTTTTACAAAGGCAGTAATTCATCCGTACACCTTTTCCTTCGCCAGAACATTGGCCATATTGTCCCCCCCCCTCCCTTCCCCACCTAATTTTCTTTTCTTCTTCTTCTTCGTCGTGCGCATGCGCGTTTGTATACGTGTGTCCATGGTCTCATAGCGTATACTTGCGAAGCCTTGCCTGCGTCACGAGTAGCGCGCATTTCTGAAGTGTTTCGGTACTTAGGTCATGACAAGGATCGAGCAGCGGGCACCACGCCACCGCCGACGCAAGAGCAGCTTTGCTGCACCGACCACGGCCACAGTCAGCGAGGTTCGCCCGAATGCACCCCCCTCCTCGGTGGCCGACGACAGCCGGAAAATGGCGCCACGGTCGAGCAGCCTCGCTGGCACTGCAGCTGATGGATACGTACGCACGTTAGATTACCTTGAACGATAAAAAAGAAATGGATAAACCAGGGTATGTAAAGTGCCTCAGACATACTGGCTGATGTCAAAGGCGGTTTTGCCATTTTCGAACTCCTAGATTGAGATATGTCAAAATGTGTCCACCTGTTGAGACGTCGGCCAAATTGGATGAGGCACTTTATCTTAGTTTCCATGAACAATCAAGGAACCTTTATCATTACTTTTGTTGGAAGCGAACTGTGGAGCTGTATGCCGTATTAAATAAGGCTACAAAGTGGGAATTCAAGACCACATGAAACGTTGTTAAAGAGACAGCTCTCCGAATCCTAACGGCTGAATTTACCTAAACTGTGTGAATTAGGGATTGGAAAAGGCTGAACGTAATTGTTCGCTGCTGGAATTTTTTAATGGTTTTTATTATTATTCACGTAACACTTGTATATATTTTGACTTGAGTAAATATTTCAATTATCGTAATATTTCGAACTACATGCAAACTACATGCGAAATACATGCTCTAATTTTTTTTGTATCAGGCTCCTTTGTACGGGGTTTCCCTTGACAGTCAGTCTATCATGTCGGCCCCTCTAGTACAACACAAACTGCGAGCGCACTTATTTGAATCACTCATCTTGATTGAACTTGAACCCGTATTAAGTGAAACAGAATGTTACAAAAAAATAGTAAGTACAAGAGACTGAAACAGCACCTTAACTGGGACAAGAGGAAACGAGAGAAGCACACAGAGACAGCTCTAATCATCTGCTCTTTTTTTTTGGGGGGGGGGGGGGAGGGCGGGGGGGGGGGGGGGGTTGAACGCTGGGGGGTGAACGCTGTTATGAACTTCACACAAATGTACCACCTATCACGCTTTGGCACTGGTCTCAGGTCTTTGTCGTCACTGAAATCTGAACTAATAGGGAGAGATATAGGCGTAATAAACTCACGCAGACACAACGCTTTGTCTATCTGCTTCTTTCGTTCCCTCTTGTCCCAGTGAACACACTGTTTCAATGAGAATGCTTTAAAAAGCCAATTTCGCCTCTGAGCAACTACAAGTTTGCAAAACCAAACGAATGCTTTGCTGCGCTGCTTTCTTTTTTTTCCCCGCTGTTTTCAACTTCTGACAAATATGCCAACTATCATGCTTTAACATCCGTGTCACGTCCTTGCAGTTACTGAAAGCTTAACCTATAGGGAGAAAGATAGGCGTAAGAAATTCATGCAGGTCCAACGCAAATGTTGCAACCCATGTGAAACTAAACTTAATGAAAGCGGTTAATTAAACCCAGTACAAGTACAGCTAACGGTCACGCGTACAATGTGGTAATGACACGTGTACGCACATCAAACAGTGAAGGATTCTGTATCTCTTGTGTCTCGGAGGGATATAACCATTCTGGAGGATTGACCAAGAATGGGCACACGCCCAGTGGTACACGACTAATGGTTAATTCAAAGAAAGTAAAGTAACTAAAAGAATTCTTAATATATAATTAGCCATTCTATGACCAGGTTGGTGTGCTTTAGAGACATATGTGATCCGACGTTATATCTTCGTGTTTTATTTAGGAATCGTACATACTGGGACGTGCCCATTGTGGAGGATTGACGAAGACGCCGGTGGCATATACTGGGTGGCTAATAAGAAATATAAAGTAAAGCAGAGAATCTGTTAAATATAATTAACCATTCCTTTAACAGATCGGTGTGCTTAGAGATGCTTGTGAGGCGATACTATATGCGCAGGTTTTATATTGGAAGTTAACATATTTTTTTATGTTACGCAGAAGCGAGCCGGGCATGCGGGGTCAGCCTACAAGGTTTACATGAGACACTTCGTGGTTGCCTCCATGTAACCTTTATATATGTATCCCCAGATACATTCGGTAAGACAGGAGAACCCAGCCAGCAGCCATGGTCATTGAAAGTCTGAAAGGGTTCGCAAAGACAGCTCGTTAATATGCCGTAATGTCAGAATAAGTTCCAGCGTGCTCAACGATATAATCTGTTGACGAATTTCCTTTCTTGACATCATGGCGATGCTGCGTAAGTCTTTATCAAAATCACGGAAGCCAACGCGCACGGACCACTATCTTAACCACAGGCCTGTTCACCCTTTCTCTCACAAGCTCTCCGCTGTTTCTACGCTGACCCAGCGAGCGCAAAGGTTTTGGACGTCGTCGAGCGATCTCGCAGCCCACCTTAAAGGGACCTCACCGGGCCACATTGAAAATTTGTTATACACGGGAGGTTATAAAACGCCGTCTAGCGATATTTCTTGCAGCGCTGTAATACTTTTGCAGACACGATAGCCAGCGCGTGATGTATTCGCTGCACTTCTCTGTTTAAAATAGCCAAACCTGGTGAGGGGTTCTTTAAGTGCGTGCACCGGAACCTAAGGATCAAGGAGTATACCTGGTTTCTCTCGTGGGCTAAGTGCAGCACCAGTTGACTCGCCCTCCCCTGGCTGCTGCTGCGTCGACAGCCCCTAAACGCACACCAGGAATCAGTGAATCTTTTGCCCGTGAACTACGCACGCAGATCGTCCACGCAATGTACGTGCGAGCGAAGAAACTAAGGCACGGCCTGGTGGACGAGGAGGACGCATTTCCAACGAATAGATTTTCCGAGTGTGGTGTACCGGATTCCTTGCGCGGAATGCGACCAAGGTATACATTAGGCGAAACCGACGATTTCGATAAGAGACTTAAGCAACATTGCTATGCGATGTCAAGAAAGAAAATTATTTCTGAAACCTCTTGCCATAATATTGACTGAGATAAGCCCGCATCAGGCGCTGAGCGAAACCAGATGGCACGCCTGCACGTAGTACATAGAATCATTACACACTAAAACGACCACGCAGGTGCCTCAATCACAATGAAGGCATACCACTGACTACTGATGTGCGCTGCTTGCGCCCATATTTAGATTCATATTGCGCGCGAACTTCACTCGTAACTAGTGAACAGGGATCTCGTACGGGAGCCGGAAACATCTTTTGTTTCTTTCGGACTTCTAATTTTGATGGTGTCCGTTATTCTGTGGCCACGATCATCCCCGACCAGGCTGGTTTTCGTCAAACCTTAGATTTCACTGAACTTCAGAAACACCAAGCGCCACTGTCTTCGTAACACGCTAATTTCTTCCATCAGATATACTCTCAATACTATCGCGGAAGCTCACAGACCTCGCTCTTGGCGGGTGTGCAGGTGCTGAAGCAAGTTACGGTACCCGGAGCGCTGTCTCACCGCGACCATTCGCCCGGAGGCTTGACCGCATGGGCAACGATGCTGATAGGTAACACGGAGAAGCCGGCGCGGCAGGGCGCAGCCGTCTCCCCACCACAGGGCCAGGACGCCATCGCGGCCTCCAAACGCCGCACCGGTGGTGTGTCGATCAACGAGTCGACTAGAGCAGAACAGTGAGTTCATAGCGGGGTTGCAGCTGTTAGGACTGTAACTGTTGTCTAAGTATGCATGTCACTCACTCGTGCGGCGTCACCAGAGTGAGAAATAGCGTGTGAGCTAGGCAGTGAGTGAGTGAATGACTGCAAGCGAGCGAACGAAATTATAAATTAAATAAATTCTGGGGTCTTAAGTGCCATAACCACGATCTGATTGTGAGGCACGCCGTAGTGGGGGGTGGAGGGGGGGGGGGGGCTCTAGATTAGTTTCGACCACCTGCTTAATGTGCACCCAATGCACGGTACACAGGTGTTCTTCATGTCGCCCCCAACGACATGCGGCCGCCGCGGCCGAGATTTGATGCCGCGACCTCGGGCTGAGCAGCGCAACTCCAAAGGCGCTAGGCAACCACGGCTGTTTTGAGCGAGCAAGTAATTGAGAACGTCATGAAAGACCTTATAGTGACGGAGTCAGAAAAAGGGTGTGATAAAGAGCTTTAAATATGTGTGCCTAAATGTGAGAGTGAGTGAGTGAGTGAGTGAGTGAGTGAGTGAGTGAGTGAGTGAGTGAGTGAGTGAGTGAGTGAGTGAGTGAGTGAGTGAGTGAGTGAGTGAGTGAGTGAGTGAGTGAGTGAGTGAGTGAGTGAGTGAGTGAGTGAGTGAGTGAGTGAGTGAGTGAGTGAGTGAGTGAGTGAGTGAGTGAGTGAGTGAGTGAGTGAGTGAGTGAGTGAGTGAGTGAGTGAGTGAGTGAGTGAGTGAGTTGAGTGAGTGAGTGAGTGAGTGAGACTATATATAAGACTATATATAAGACTATATATAAGACTATTCAAGACTATATATAAGATATGGCAGGAAGGATGGTGCAAGATTTTAGCTGTTCTGAGAACAGACGCCCAAAAGTGAGTGAGCCTGACAGCACTGTTGTTGGCTGTCAAACTCACTCACTCACTCACTCGCTCGCTCATTTTTAGGGGTCTGTTCTCAAATCAACCCAAAATCTTGCGCCATCCTCCCTGATATATTTTAGTGTGAAGACGGTGACCACATTTTTCTCTTTTATCGCAAAATTATTGTGTCCATGTATTCTGTGTGCAGTGGAGCTACATTCTGCAATACACATCACCTTGCACTATCTTCTACCCAGAATTAAGTCCTCAACATTGTAGCCGAGATTTCAGTATAAGTATGTTCTCATATCTCACTGGTGCAGATGATCACTGTCGGGATTCTATAGAGGGTCTGCACATTATTTGACTGATAAGAATACCCGTTAATAAGTTATAACTAGAAAATTCATCTCTGCGCTTTCTTCCCGTACCACACTGGCCGCCCCTGACCGAGCCCTCATCCTTTCTGTGTCTTTTTTTTTAGCTGTTGCAGTCAGCTTCTATAGCGGTATGAATAAAGATCTGAAAACAATCTAGATTCACGATTCTTGTACGATATTTCTTCAGAGCTTCAGTTAAACTTTAGTTGAAATTAAGATGCACCAGTGAAGCTACGTAGGTAATGCAGTGCACATATCAGCTAACTGGCAGTTTATCAGACTAGGTTTATAGGGAGCCACGGATAACGAAAACGTAATCGGCACTGTCACAGAGTCAAATGAAGTGATGTGATTAGGAAATGGTCAGATGATGCCAGGCAAGAGCGAGTGAAGTTCTTTGGGCAAGGCCTGTATTTCATGTTGAGTACTTGTGCTGATAGCGATTGCGATTATCACAACACCACTTACATTGAATTTTAAAGAAAAACGCGCAATATTTAGCTTTATGGTCGTGTTGTTTCTTCTCTCCTTCGTTTTCTCTCGCAGCATTTGCAAGCCATAACGAAACTTGGAGTGAAATTATTGTTTTCTAGGCTCGCTGTTTGCCAAGGAACCCTTTATTACTGCAGCGGAGTGCCAAAACCAACGGAGAATACCGCGACAGCTCAAAACCCCATCAAGGAGCAGAGCGGACACGCCTCCGACGGTAGTTCCACGACATCTCAATATTCGACGGCGCCTTCGTCGGCACCGAGACGTGCGTCGTGGTCTTCGGTCGGCAAGGGCTCTCAGCGGCAGACCAACAGGCGACTGTCCATCGTCGACTTCAAGGAGGCCTCCGCGTAAGTGAGACAGGATTCCAGCTGGTCCTGCACTCAGCTTCGTACTTATATGCTTCAGAAGCCAGGCTTCTGTATATGCCGTACGTTTTACAACATCCGGTCTATACCATCAGGGTTCAAGGTCTAGGACGCCTGCGTTCTGTGGAGGCCTCGCGTACCCATACGGTACAAATAACTGAGATGGAGTTGGCATGTATTGTGATTACTACGGGACTATGTATAACTTCAATTGTTGCATACATGTAATGTTTTTTTTCCTGTCTAAAACGAGCAAATAAATAACTATTCACAAACGGAACAAGCCACCACACTGGCACCCGACCCTTTCCTAATTCCGAAGTGAGGTAGATATATACATGCATTTAACACGTTCACGAATCTTTTCTCACGGCCAAATTTTTATGGGGCCGAGGCTGGAAAACTTGTTGGTATTCGAAACTCTCGTAGGAGCGAGAAAAAGAAGCCGAACAGCATCGACTACATAGCTTGTCAGAATTCAGAAGTATACGTAACGCCGTGACCTATGGAAGCCGATGTCTTCTGGCAATGTCTCACTCAATTTTTGCAATCAATCCAGCCATATTCCAAAGCATGTGGATTATAATACAAGATGGCATTTTAGTCGAAAATAGCCAGACACTAAAATATACTTTTTGGACTGAAGGTCCTTTTGTTATGGGCTATGTTTGGACAAAGAGCCTTACTGAAGCGGGCCTGTTTGGAAAGACGTGAGCACTGGACCACCAAATTCATCTCGGCCCATATTCACAAAAACGCAATCCTAATGCTCGACATATGATAAGCGGAGGCTGCCAGCCAATGTCAAAGTGGACTTACGAACACAAAGCATTGTGAATTTGGCCCCTGGGGTGGTGTGCAGGATGCCTCGAGTTTCTCGCTCGCCTGAGTTCGCTCGACGGCAGTCAGTGAACAAAGATAGCGCGGAACGTGCGACAGCAGCAGTCGATAAAACGTCGAATTAAAGCCACGTATGTAAACACGAGAGCATACTGCTCATTCTGCGCATCCTGCGTCGTTTCAAACACAAAAGACTGGACAGGGTTAGGGGCTAGCGCAGCTTATTAATGCGCAAGCATTACATGCCCCATGAAGCCGAAAATCTGGCGTCCGGCTTAACATTGGATGGTAACAAAACCCACGTGACCAAGTGATGACATCACGTTTCAATATCAATCATAAGCGACCTGGCCCACACCAAAAAAATTAACTTTACCCAATTGGAAAATTGCGTTGACCACGTTCAAAACCAACCTGGGCTGCTATCTTGTATGCGTTCTGAAAGCCGACGTCCGGTTTCGCCTCACGCGATTGCTCGGGTTGGGCCGATATCGTGGCCTAGGCCATTCTAGGCCAATCGCGTGAGGCGAAACCGAACGTCTGCTTTTCGAACGTGTACGAGATAGTGGCCCTGGCCCACCTCTAAAATTGACTTGGGCCACCCCCAAAATTTGCGTGCCCCACCTTCAAAAACTGACTTTGTTCAATTCGAAAATTCATTTGACCCACGTTCAAAACCGACCTGGCCCACTCCCAAAATTGACTTGGCGCACCCCCAAAATTTGGATGGTCCACTCCCCAAACAATTCACTTTGTCCAATTCGAAAACTGAGTGGACCCACGTTCAAAACTGACCTGGCCAACTCCCACAATTGACTTGGCCCTACCCCCAAATTTAGGTGGCCCGCCCTCAAAACTTATCATGATCATCATCAGCGTATATTTATGTCCACTGCAGGACGAAGGCCTCTCATTGTGATCTCCAATTACCGCTGTCTTGCACTAGCTGATTGCTAACTTCATCTAGTTTTCTGCCGTCCCGACTGCACTTTCCTTCTCTTGGTACCCATTTGTACCTTAAAACTGACTTTTCCCAATTCGAGCAGATGACTAAGTGATTAAGACATAGTCACATGGCCAAATACGAAGGTCACATGGCCAAGTGATCACTTAATGGGACAAAGTCACGTGACGTGAACGTCGAAATAGTATGAATGTCGATATAGCCAACACGCCCAAAATGCTTTTGCATTCGATGCACGGAAGGAGACTTAAGTGCCTCTGTGACTTTTGTTATCAATGCAATATTCCAATACGCCGTAACCTTCCCTCTATCTATCTATACACTTGGTGCAAGCCGCTTGCCATGCTTTTCTGGACAGCGTCAGGGGCGTGTCTCCTCTTTTGAACATTATCTATCCATCCACCGCCGACTGCAAACAGTGCAGTCGTGGCGCAGGCTCAGGCCAATCCTTCTTTTTCTTTCGAATACGTTGAAATTAGCATTTTTTTCTATAAGCTCCTTGGACGGGTAATATGCACTGGGTGGTATGATAAGCAAATGAAAGAGTGCACCGACGATTTGACCGCGTGACTTCTTTTTCAGCCACCCAAGAGATAATGCCCCAGTGATGATAAGCGAAGAGTGAATCTAGACAGACTCTGAAACTGGAGGTGTGCCGAGGGTTGAATTTTATGTCTTAGTGCCATTAGCGCGTTCATTTGAGGGTGCCGCTAGAGCTCGCGGAGATCCCAAACTTTGCCAAACTCGGCCTTCCTGCAAGCTCCCTTGGCCATCAGACCTTTATCAAGGCCTTGTTTCATATAAAAACAAAACACAGGGCAAGAGGAGCCGCACGCATGACGCCATATACATTTACTGACGTGGTAAAACTTGGCCCACAGTCTCTATTGCAAGCTTGCTACTGTTTAGCCATGTGATTCCGTGTAGCAGCATTCGCGCTCATCCTTTATATTTCACTGCTTGTTTACTATTTGTATTTACTTTTTTGTGCCTTGTTTATCTTTCATTTTCCGTCCTTTTCTTTCTGTCCATATGGTCACAGAACTATTGCTTTGCTCTGAGCGATAAAATTGCGAGGAGATTTGTAAGCACAAGAAAGCAAGAGGTTTGCAGTTCAATGAGATTCGCAAGGGCGGTGAGGCTTAACGGCTCTCGCTCACCCACTCTCACTCACTCACACTCTTTGCGACGCGCGGTGACAAAGCAGGAGCGAAGCGACGCCTGAGAACGCCGCCGAAGCCGCCATCACCGCAGCGGGATCCCCTACACGTGAGTCTGCGACTCGGGCCACTGTGAACACGTTTATGCCACCCATGCGCAAGCCACCCTGGGCGCAGCGTTTGCTGCTCGAAGCGGAGCTAGGTGCCGCTAGAGGACGCAAGGACAGCAGCCTCGACTCTCTGTGCTCCACGCTGGCGCATGCCTCCAGCATTGGTGAGTCCACGCTATTCTTTAATAACAGGCTGTGTAGTCTGGATCAATCACTTTCCAGACACCACTTGCAGTGGTCGTTGGGGCATTCGCTCTAAGACAGCAGACAGCATTCCCGTCAGTCTCTCTAGTCAGACGTCACGTCGGACACTACAGAGATGTGCGTTTTACAGCGTACGCTGATATGGACTCATTCAATAGCCGTTTTAGTTCGCGATGGTGTTTGCCGCCACCAAGAGCGTCCGGCGATCGTAACCGCTATCGCTGGAAATGCGAAAAATGTGGTTGATCCCTCTTATATAGGAATCCGTATAGAACACGAAAGTGAAACGTATTTTCGAAGAAACACCCCGTATAGTGTAGCGTTATAATGATAACTGTGCATACGATCGTTTCTAAGTGCAACGAAATCATATTCTTTCGATTACGCTTTGCACCTCAACCAACGCTCCGCAGAACGAAACGGGCTGGGACAGCCCATTGGCGTCTGTCGCACACGCGCGCGTTGGCTAGAGACGCCGCTCGGCATAGCACGGTCCTAGAGTTACTGTATATGCTCCCTACGGGAGCAGAGTTGCGCGTAGGTCCGCCATCTTGCCTGGCAAGCAACCAAACCTATGTGGTGAAGCCGAACTCCGTTTTTGCAGGCGACATGCCTACCGTGTCGTCGGTCGACCATGGGCGCTTTTCCATCGCATGTGGACCGCTTTCCCGTCTAATCGCAAACAAAGCGCATGGAAACAGCTCACTAGATAAAATAGTCAAGAAGAAAAAAGGCACTGCTGATTTTTAACGCGCGGCGTGAGATGGAGCGCGAATAATATTAGTTGTTTTTGGACTTGTGCGTTTACCTGTGCACCTTCTCGGAACTTTCCGCTTTCCGAGCGATTGGTGCACTTGGGAGCAGAGCACCCGGTCAATTAGAGAGGTTTAGCTTGTCCGGTTATCGGGTAAACGCAGGCGGACCGAGCGTTGGGGCCTGTTGGCGGAACCGTAAACGTGAGCGGCCTGTATGGTGCTGCCATCTGGTGGCGCAGAGCGCAAACAGACAAAAACAGCTAATACGACAGTAACCAAGTGTATTTTACTTCGCTGCTGGCGTAAGTTTTCGGCAGCAACACGATTACGCCACTGCCGAAAATTTACACCAGCAGCGAAGTAGAAATCACTTGGTTACTGCAAGATTAGCTGTTTTTGTCTGATTACGGTGGAATTTCGATGGAACTACGATTGAACACCTGTGAGATCTGCTGCGCACGTTGTGTTGTTCCGCAGCTGACACGCACGTAACAGCGAACGCCAAGATCGACCAGATTCGCTTTGAACTTGGCTAGCGTTAACTTGCGTCAATCCAGTTCGCTGCAGCGGCGGCGTCGGGAAATACAAGAAACTGGCCGGAGCATCAGCTTCTCCTCAGTGCACGGTTGCTTGGAACCCACGTGATGGCGTTCGGCCAATGGAGGCACGATCGGCGTTCATAAATCAGACGCGCAACTCTGCTACCTTTGGTAGCATATACAGTAACTCTACACGGTCCGTACGGCTATCGCCGTCTGGTGGCCGCCGGCGGAAGGCATCATTCTCCGTGCCACCGGAAAGCCCGCGGTCGGCACACTAGTAAGTATATTCTAGGCACTATAGTCGTAGTGCTGAGACCACCGAAGCGTTCACTGTCGGTGCGCGTTAGTGTCATAATGCAGTACTTCTCTTTTCTGCTCGTAGGCGGCGGCACCGCCCCGAGCAAGAGCGCGGGTACACGGAGGAGTGTTAGATATATAAGGCGCGTCTGTGTAGCTCTCTGCAAATGCGTTTGTGGCGCAATGGGTTAAACGCTCGGCGATCTATCGTCGCGGAGCGAGAGGTCGTGGGTTCGATTTCCAAATTTTGCATGTTTGTGGAACTTTTTCTTCTGGTTTCTTTCTTTGTATTATGTTCTATGACGTATTTCCGTGACGGAAATACGTCAGTGAAGTCTTGGTGGACCCCGGCATAAAACACTTTCGTGTTAAAAAAGTACCCGGTTCCCGCCGGGATCGAGTGGGAGCCAGATACTCTACCACTCAGCCACGCAAGCGCTTGCTATCGGACACCGGGAAAATGCGCTTTAAACTCAGGTGTAGACGATCCGAGCCTCCGCCAGTATGGCGGCACCATCTAGTTAAGGCGCCTGCAAACTCAGCGTGCGCAGGCGCAGACGAGGAGATGCCGTTCAGACAAGGCGCGCAATAAAAAAAAAAATCACAGCATATCCACGGGGTGAATGATGATGAGTGGGCGAAGCTCCGGAGGGAATCATCGGATCTCCCGCTTAAGGGGACGCTAGCACAAACGCGTTAGAAACGTGCAGTACTCTCTAGTAAGGGGGAGCGGCCACAGCGTCTTACGCAGTCATTTACACATGCCGGAACGTGCACCGCGTTTGCCGACGCCATCACATGACTGCTGAGAGAGTATACCCCCCCCCCCCGTATTCATAAACGCTCCTCGACTTGAACTTGACTTGCCACCGCTTTGGGCAGCGCGTTCGAAACGCGTTGAAGGTAAGGCGGAGAGGCCACAGCGGTCTTACACCAGCTTCTTACACGGGCCGTAACGCGCTAGCACAAACGCGTTAGAAACGCGCTAGAAACGCGTCCTTTCGTTAATGTTGGGTATTTATTACCATCGTGGTGCGTGTGTCCATGTCCGCTTCGTGGCGTAGTGGGCTAACGCCGCGCGCTCGGAAGCGAGGGGTCCCTGGTTCGATTCCGCGCTACGGATACAACTTCGGAATTTTTTTTTCTCATTTTTCTCAGACTGGTTACACACTACTACTACAACGACGGGGACGGAACGGTTGCCGCTATAAGGAGCTTCGCCCCTAAAAAACGCGATCCCCAGCCTCCGCCACTATGGTGGCGCCATCTAGTTAAGGTGCCTGCAAACGTGACAGGCCTGCGCAGCCATGCATCATCAGGCTCAGCAGACTGCTGTACAGAGGGCATGACAAGCCGCAGTTCGCCGTCGACGCCGGGCTGGTAGTTCCCATCGTTCTCGTCAAAACGAGGCGAAGAGACGTTGTCGCGAAGACCCTGGTGTGCGTGGTGCCGAAATTGGACCTACTCTTGAGCCGCTCCACCTGCTTACGCTGTGACTGTGATGCGTGTGCCACGCAGGCCTGTGACGTATTCCCCTGCACATCACAAAAACATCATTCTTGCTGTTCTTCCTCATGTTTCGCAAAATCGCGTTTTATGGTCGGCTTCGTTCAGTATAATATCTGGCACTGCTATCTTCTGCCTAGTTTTCAAGACGGGGAAAATGTGAATTTTCCTTCATCTGCGCCCGTCTTGATGTCCACATCGCAACACCAAGTGAATATACTGGATACGAATTTGGAAAATCACGCTTTGCCATACGAATTTGGAAAGTCACGCTTTGCCATTCAGCAAACGACGGAAACGATAATGTGCCGTCATAGCAGTAATGTTTTCTACATCACTTATGGCAAGAGGCTAAAAAGAAGTAAACCGTTTTTTTTTTTCTTCTTGAGAACGAGGCTCGACAACGGTGCTTAGTCTTACATTAAACTATCTGGACGATAAAGTGTGATCTCACTGCAACATTTTAGCAAGAGCAGATAAGCGGTAAGTGTGAAATCAATTTGTTTTGTTATATGCATATTAAAGCGCTCGTTTCTGTATGTCATGCCACATCAGTGAAAGTATCCCCGATGACAATCGATCGACAAAACAGCCTTTTGCACACACGTTGCCTAATTAGGAGAGCCAAGAATATACACAGCATGAAACAGTGAAGAAAGCATCAAACGTAATCGATGTATGCTTCCCACTTCATACACAGGTCAGTATCAAGCAATGCTGGACATTCAGCGTCGGAAAGAGGCCGTAGACAGGTAAGAGATCGCTAGAAACAAGCAAAAAAAGAAGGCAGGAACTCCACTGGAGTTCTTAAGTATGCATAAGCATACCTCCAAATTTCAGTTGGCCCATCCCCAAATATTATGTTGGGCTACCTTCAAATTTTAAATTGGCCCAGTCCCAAATATTAAGTTGGCCCACCCCCAAATTTTCAATGGCCTACACCAAAATTTCAAGCTGGCCCACTCAAATTTGAGTTGGCACACACCTACATTTAAGTTGACCCCTTCCCAAGTCTAATTTGGTCAACCCCCAAATTTGAGTGGCCCCATCTCAAAATTTCAAGTTGGCGTACCCCTCAATTTCAAGTTTGTGTACTCCCACATTTCAAGTTTGCACACCCCCAAATTTAAGTTGCCCCATGTCCAAATTTCAAGTTGGCACACCTCCAACATTTAAGTTGGCCCACCCATACATTCCAGTTGGCCCAGCCTTACGATTGCGATAGCAAATTATTAGACAGCTATACGAAATAAGGATAGTAGTTTTATCCGCCGTATAAAGTTGTAAATGTTCGCTTACTAACTAAATAAACACGCACGGTGCCACGCTCGCACAGGTAAACATGAACACATCTTGCTCGATGACCACGGGAGCACGTCAAAACGATGGAGTGAGAAAGCTTGTCAGCGGCAGCGAGCAAATGTACCTTCGCGCTGGCTCTCGCTTCAACGCGAACTAAACGTCGAAAGCGCAGCGCATACGAAACTACCGGCACTCACTCGGCGAATGCACTCTGGCCCATCGCAGATCGCTTTGAATATGAGGCTCCCGCGGGTGCACACTTCGGCCGCGTCCGCGTCACAGATCGCTTTAAAGATAGCTCGGTAAGCAGCAACCGCGTAAGCAGAACGCACCGTCAGCCCCCCTTCCCTTCCCGTCTCCGTCGCCTCGTCCCAGTGCCTCGCGCGTGAACTGCGTGAACTAAGACCGTACGCTTCTGGCCTTCCTCCCTCGCGAGCGCGAGATTAAGCTGCGGTTGCCGGCTCACCCTCACCCTCGCACGCTTTCACTCGCAGACACAACGCAGGGCGCGCGGCGTCGATTTTATCGCCATTGAACTTTATACAGAACATCACGACGACGGCGACGTCAAAAAAGTTGTCGCAGTTTCACCTGAAAGGTGAAGCATCAATTGCGATAGCAAATTTGTAGAGAGATATACGGAGTAATGATATTAGCTTTATCAGCTGTATAAACTTGGACATGCAGCAGCACCGGCAACGCGCCGAACTGTTGTCGACGCCGTCGGCATTTTGCCCGCGTTCGCTCAAAATGCGTGCGGCGTTGGTGACTGTTGCCGGAGCCTCTGATATAAATAGGCACTTGGTGCCGCAGCTAAACGTCGCCTCCCTTCCCTCCCCCTTCCCCCCCTCCCCCACGGCCTCTCGCGCATCGGAAGAAGGCGCGTTTGCTCTACATATATGGTGATTGTAAAGGAGGAAAGAGACGCCTACTTCTGCAGCCCTTAAGGAAGCACGGCGCAGAACGCGCGTTTGTTCTCCGCCGTGCGTTCACTCCCCGTGAAAGAGCGCGTCCCTCGCGCCCTTTCACTCGCACATACAGCGTTCGGCGGCGCGCGGCCACGATTTCATCTCCATTGACGTCATACGGAACCTCACGGCGACGGCGACGCCGACGGCGACGGCGACGCCGACGGCAGAAATCTGCTTTTGAGTGTCCATATAATTGCTATCGCAATAAAATGCGCTTGGAGTGTCTATATAATTGCTATCGCAATAAAGAAATGCCGCAGGATTGTTTTATTATTTATTTACTTTCTAGGAAGCACGTGGCTATTCGAAGCGCGTTTCTCCTGGCCGTCGCCATAGTGACAGCGTTGGGCAACATTGTCAGTCTCGCCCGCCTGCCCACGCGGAAGATGTTGACCAAGCAGCTGACCAGGTGAATAACACAAAAGTTCCTGCGCTAGAGTTGTGTTATAACGATTTCTGTACTAGTGTCTTCACAGAGTTTACTTACGAAGATCGCTATAGGGAAGATCTGGCACTGCGGTCAGCCGCGGCCACGCTGGTAATGGTTGGCAGTGCGGCTCGCTGTGACGCCATAATAATGGCAGTGGCTACTCATGTCTAGTTAATTATTTAACCATAACAAAGAATATGGTTACGGTGAGAAGAGAGGTATAAAATATATTTAGAGTCTGTTTACAAGGCATTCACTGGCATACAAGGTCGAAGACAGTCACGCGACATCAGCGAGCATCGCCGTCTTCTGAACTGTCCTCAGCTTCTATTCTGGTAGTGCTGGGTAACATGACCCCCGGTGGCGAAGGCACAGTCCTGGTGCTTGCTAGATCGTCCGAGTGGTATCGCTTAAGGCGAGTGACGTGGACGACATCGGTGGAAGGTCGAGACGTGGTGGAATCTAGAGGCGTGATTGCATATGATATGTAATGTCGGTCACTTGGCGCCATACACGATACGGGCCAGAGTAAGACGGAATCAACTTTTCGCAAAGGCCAACTCTGCGTGACAGTGTCCAAAGAAGGACCATATCACCAGGGTTCAAGATGGCATCGTGGTGGCGGCAGCATAGAAGCGTCGTTGCTTTTCCTGCGCAGTGGTAAGGCGCTGGTGGACAATTTGGCGTGCCTCCACAGCGCATAAGATGGCGTCACAGCCGTATTCTGACGACGTGTCAAGAAGGGCGGGAAGGAGCTTGTCAAATGGCAGCATGGGGTTACTGCCGCTTAAGAGATAAAACAGAGAAAAACCCGCCGTCATCTCGGGAGGAATTATAAGCAAATGTTACGAAGGGCAGAGTGACGTTCCAGTCATATGGTCGGCGGAAACATACATAGCAAGCAAATATTTGATAGTTCTATTAAGATGCTCTGTGAAGCCGTTGGTCTGAGGGTTGAACACCGTTGTCAACTTGTGTTTTGTAGCGCAGGAGAAGAGGTCCTAACAACCTTTGATATGAAATAGCGGCCCCGGTCTGTGAGGAGCTGTCGAGGAGCGCCGTGGTGCCCACCTGCGCCTTACCGCTTCTCAGGAAAAGCAACGACGCTTCTATGATGCCCGCCACCGCGATGCCCACTTCAATCCTGGTGATATGGTCCTTCTTTGGACACCATCACGGCGAGTTGGCCTTTGCGAAAAGTTGATTCCGCCTTACTCTGGCCCCTACCATTCTTTGCGTGAAGTGACCAACGTCGCATATGAAATAACCCCTCACGATTCCACCATGTATCGACTTTCCACCGATGTCGTCCACGTCACTCGCCTTAAGCAATACGACTCGGGCGATCTAGAAACCACCGGGACGACGCTTTCACCGCCGGGGGTCATGTTACCAAGCGCTCATTTCATTTACCATTTATTATTATTATTATTATTATTATTATTATTATTATTATTATTATTATTATTATTATTATTATTATTATTATTATTATTATTATACATAATAATAGATTTCCCCGAAGCATTCTCGACTTGAGCTGACATTGTCAATGCAGTCAAGGAGCGCCCGCTGCGTCAATCCGTCGTGCGTCTTGGAGAGCCCGCAACCTCCACCAAAATGTAACGGGGAGAAGACATGTTTAAAATATATTTACAGGCTATTCACAAGGCATTCACTGGCATACAAGGTGGAAGATATCAGCGGGCGTTGTCGTCTTTCGTACTGTCCTCAGTTTCGTCTCTGGCAGTGCTTCGTAACAATATTTTTGCATTCTAAAAAAAAACACAAAAAAGGGTCAACTTATAGCTAATCTTATCGGACCTCCTGCTCCAAAGCGGCTCAAATACGTTACGTCACACTGACGTAATGGCACTTACGTTCCGGCATGGCATCCGAAGCGATTGAAGTTCTGCCTTCATTTTCGCCATTAGTAAAAAAAAAAAAAAAACTATCTCCATTGAATGACTGAAAGGAAAAAAAAAAGGATAGGTGATTTCTCTAAACTGATTTTACGTGGCGCTTTCGTGTTCCTTTTTAATGTGCCCTGCGACCTCTTCCAAGCCGCCCCTCAGATGCGAGTCTGACTTCTGTCTCTTTTGGCGCCTGTGTCATGGCAGCAGGGACGAAATGCTGCTGTCGGCAGGTCCAATGGGACAGCTACAGTGGACGCTCGTGGCCATTCCTGGTTCTGTGGTGGCATTCCTCGTCTCTTGCTGCTACTTCTACGCCAGGAACCTGTCACCGTAGTAAGTCTCTCGCAAAGCCGCCGATGACCGATAACCGGGGAATGGCTGTCAGATGGCGGTCTATGTTGCGGTATTTCTTTCAAATACTACGTTAGTTTAAGTTAAGCTAGCTGAGGTCACTTTGGATTGGGGTAGGTTAGGTTAAGTGGAACCGCGTGTCGAGAGGAAACAAGAGCGGACCTGCATAACTGTGGGTGAAAGTTGTGATTTGTGCTTGTGGCTTTGTGTCATCGCGGAAACGTTCAAAGGAGCGCAACGGACACTGTGCCTTTGCGCTACGTCTGTTCGCTAGCGCTATGTGTGTCTTGTGCTGCTTCTGTTTCCGAGTGTTAGTTGCGCTGTTCGCAACTAACACTCGGAAATCGCAAATCGCAAATCGCAATTGTTCTTGCAGAACAGTTGCGATTTTCGTCGCATGCAACGGAAATGACACTTCTGGTGCGATGACAATCTCACCATGTGAAACGGCCTTAAGACTACGAAGGGTAATGAAGCCTAATGGAGATTAATTGCGATGAAATTACTTAAGCGAAATGACAAATAATTGAGGGTAACTAAGAATAGTGAGGCTAATGAAATTAAATTTAGGGTAATTTAATTAACCTAATCAAGAGTAATTAACTAAATAATATTAAGGCTGTACGATACAATTAAGAACAATAATAATAATTAAGCATAATGAAAGAATTAAGTGCATGTCGCCATCATACGATCATTCACGCATAATGCAATAATCAGTAAATTAATTTTAAATGCATTAATTGATTATTCAAGCAAACGTTACCATCATCCGACTGATCATGCCTAATAATACATTAAAAAATTAATTATTACAGCAAACGTCGCCATCATACGACCAGATGCGTTCGGATACGTCAGAGACGTGTGTGTCCAAGATGAGCAACTGGAAATAATGCTTACGCACAGTGCGTCTGACAAGTCCGACTAGACAGTTTTCTGCCGTAATGTTTTTGCTGATGGTACTTCGGACTTATGAACACGCAGGATGAAAAGGGATTGATTGCCTGTTCAGGTTTTCGAGGAATCCTCTCTGTTTTACAGGCGGTAGAACGAGTCCACGTACCGCATAAAACGCTGTCTCGATTTTATTAACCTAACTGCAGCTGTGTATAGCTAGTCCCTATTTGTGTTATTGAGCGCCACGAAGCCGTAATTTTTCTAATCTCTTTTCCGTGTAATAAAGCATCATCGTCATCGCTATCACCAAAGTCAGCAACAACAAAATAGTGTGTTATTTCGGTGTGACATATAAGCATGCTCATTTGTTCGAAATTACGCGCGAGGCTACGCTTCCAATTTCGCTTTGCGGAATGAAACCAGGAGTAATCGTTGACACCCTGTCATTAACTCTCATCCGAGCAGCGAGCCCAACAATCCGGAGGAGAACAGCGTGGTGCAGACGACGGCTAAGACGAGACTGAAACTTCTAAGTACGCCTATGTAAGTTCGCACCGTTACGCATTTCGATGTATTGTTCGAGGTGCAATGGGATTGTCATAAAAGAATGTTCGTTTACACTCAGTACTTGCTCAAGTTCTCACTTGCCTCGAAGCATGACAGGGAGTCTGTGATTTGAACTGACAGCTAGATTTGCATGCGAACTAATGTTGCCAGATTATGGGTACTCCAGAAAAACCCCACGGGTGAATACTCTCGAATACTGAAGCATTTTTTCGTTAGGTGTCCGGTTTTGTTCTCTGCTCTGGTCCGTTCGTTCTTCCGTGTCGTGTCCTCTCAAAAAACCCGTAACACCATCTAGGCTTGAATGGGTGAATTTCTGCGAACACATAGCACTCTGTTCGCTTACCGCGACCCACATCTCGGTGCACGAACCCCCAAACCACAGGGTTGCATTCAATAATTACTAGATGGAACTCTGGTGCTATGGTCTACATAATAATAATAATAATAATAATAATAATAATAATAATAATAATAATAATAATAATAATAATAATAATAATAATAATAATAATATGGTCTACATTTCTACGCTAGGGTCTACAGCATGGGAATGATGGTTAGTACATGGATTTGCCTAAACGTCGTCCTTAAAACAGTTTCGTGACGTTGCAAACGTATTATTTTAAACAAAGTATGATGTTATAAGTAATTAAACGAGCACCATTAAAATTCTCCGCAGACAGTATTTGTACTCGGGAGGTCTAGTACAGAATCCCTATACTGAAACCATTACGCCACAGACGCTTTTTATTGCGATAGCAATTATATTGACACTCCAAGCGGATTTCTGCCATCGGCGTCGCCGTAGCCGTGAGGTTCCGTATGTAGTCCAACGGCGATGAAATCGTCGCCGCGCGCTGTATGCTTTATGTGCGAGTGAAAGCGCGCGAGGGACGCGCGCTTTCACGGAGAGCGAACGCACGGCGGAGAGCAAACGCGACTCCTTCCGTCGCACGAAGGCCGTGGGGGCACGGGAGAGAGGGAGGGGAGGCAACGTTTAGCTGCGGCACCAAATGCGTATCTATATAAAAAAATGTCACAGTTTCGCCCTAAGGGCGAAGCAATGAATGCGATAGCAACACAGCAATGTCATACGAAGTAAGGTGAGCGGCTTTGGTAGCAACAACACGCAGAACTGTTGTCGACGCCATCGGCGTTTTGCCCGCGTTAGCTCAAAATGCGTGCGGCGTTGGTGACTGTTGCCGGAGCCTCTGATATAAATAGGCACTTGGTGCCGCAGCTAAACGTCGCCTCCCTTCCCTCCCCCTCCCCCACGGCCTCTCGCGCGTCTGAAGAAGGCGCGTTTGCTCTACATATATGGTGATTGTAAAGGAGAAAAGAGACGCCTACTTCAGCAGGCCTTAAGCGAGCACGGCGCAGAACGCGCGTTTGTTCTCCGCCGTGCGTTCACTCCCCGTGAAAGACGCGCCCCCCGCGCCCTTTCACTCGCACATACAGCGTTCGGCGCGCGGCGACGATTTCATCTCCAAATGACGTCATACGGAACCTCACGGCGACGGCGACGGCGACGCCGACGGCAGAAATCTGCTTTTGAGTGTCCATATAATTGCTATCGCAATAAAACGTTGCGTAGGCGAGAAGGTGGTAAAGCCTTCCGACGCCGCTCGACGAGTGTAATCTCGTCGAAAACCTCCGAGCCGCCCCCAGAGGCACCGGCAATAGTCACCAACGCCGCGCACGTTCGGTGCGAACGCAGGCAAAACGCCCATGGCGTCGACAACACTTCTGAGCGTTGTTGGTGCTGCTGCATGTCCAAGTGTCCAAGTTTACACAGCTGAAAAAACTACTATCCTTACTCCGTATAGTTCTCTACTAATTTGCTATCGCAATTAATGCTCCGCCTTTCGGGTGAAACTGTGACATCTTTTTTTACGCGGAAGTGTATATGCCCCACGGGGCTGTCACATAGGCGAGGTTATGTTTGTCGCCGCGAGGCAAGAGAACACCGGAGGAGGAAGCGCCTAGAGGTGAAAGGGAGAAAATCGCCGCGTTCGCGCGCTTTCCGTTTGTGCTTAGACGCCGCGGTGCTCGCTGTGCATGTTCGCGGCTTCCATACGCTTGCGCGTAACCCGCGCTCATGAAGTGAAATGTCACTGTAACTTTTTATTGCGATTTATTGCGATAGCAATAATATGGACACTCTAGGCGAACTTCTGCCGTCGCCGTGAGGTTCCATATAAATTCCAAGAGCGATAACACCGCGCCGCGCGCCCGGAGCCGACGATCGTAGCTTTATGCGTGTTGTGTGTTCTCGGTGCTCAGATTGCCTTGAAGCGATAGACAACAGCACGAAGTTCACTTCGCTCGCTGCTGCTGCCACATTTCCTCACGCCAGCGTTTTGACAGCGAGCGTCCGCGGTCACCGAGTGGGATGTGTTCATGTTCGCTGTGCGCGCAGACACTATGCTTGCTCATTTATATTAGCAAACGAATGTGTACAAGTCGGTACGGCTGATAAAACTACTATCCTTACTTCTTATGGCTCTATGCTAATTTGCTATCGCAATCCATGCTTCGCCTTTCGGGCGAAACTGCGATTTCCTTTTATTTACCCTCTTAGCAACAGTACGTACACAGGCACAAATGTCACTTGGTGCTAAACAATATTATACATCATTTTCTTAGACTTTACTAATTCAAACAGGCCTTCAAAGAGGCCATCGCAGACACCAAACCGTCAGGCTCCTGAAACCCCTAAGGCCGTTAAATCATGTGCTTTAGGGCATCGCACTTGTGCGCAAGACTTTCAATTGTTTGTTGTCTCGCCTACCCTGTATCTACGCGGGCTTATCGTGTCAGTCGGCACATCCCCCCGCGTCGCATGCATCCACAAGCGGCATATAACACCCTTACGAATTTCTTGCGGGTAAGCGAGCGCGTTGAGATGTTGGCGCGTTTCGATTTAGCCACCTCGAAAGACTGAACCGCTGCGATCAGTAGCGATTATGCGTGTTCATAGAGTCTTCTGCATTTATACAAGTATAGAATGTTCTGAAATTTAGGACAATGAAGACAGATAAAGGCCACAAGCACGAAGATCAAACAAATCCATGTACTAACTAGGAGTTCAATTCTGTGACTGCGCCGCGCTTTAAGAAACTCCTCAGTGACGAGGATTGGAGCTTTCAGAATGCGGCGAGGAAACGTATGCAAAATGCAGCCCTTATGAAAGCGCAGTTAGAACGCAAGCGAGAGCTTGTGCGGGCAAGGTACGTGCGGAAAAGACAACCAACGAGAGAATTGCGTCTGCAAGAACAGATAGAATGGATTTTTGACATTCTTTGTATTATGCCTAAGGGCAAGCTTTCGAAATAAAAAAAAAAAGAACAGAGAGAAGCTTCTCAAGAGGACGCGTTGGAATGTAGGTGAGCGCATTGACGGGCAAAATAGGCGAGAAAAAAATTTGTCGCAGTTTCACCCGAAAGGCGAAGCACCAATTGCGATAGCAAATTAGTAGAGAGCTATACGGAGTAAGGATAGTAGTTTTATCAGCTGTATAAACTTGGACATGCAGCATCACCACCAACGCGCAGAACTGTTGTCGACGCCGTCGGCGTTTTGCCCAAGTTCGCACCGAACGCGCGCGGTGTTCTTATATAAATACGTATTTGGGGCGCCGCTGCTAAACGTCGCCCGTCCCCCCACAGCCTTTCGCTGGACCGAAAAAAAAAAACACCGCATATCCACAGGGTGAATGATGATGAGTGGGCGAAGCTCCGGAGAAAATCATCGGTAAACCGTGAATCTTCCGAGTGATTCGCCCAGTCTCGCCGCACTAAATCGAACGATTGATTTCCACCAATGACACGCGCCATATGTGACGTCATTCCTATTTTATAACAGCACCCTTCATTATAATTGCACCATCTCCCGCTTAAGGGGACGCTAGCACAAACGCGTTAGAAACGTGCAGTACTCTCTAGTAAGGGGGAGAGGTCACAGCGTCTTACGCAGCCGTTTACACATGCCGGAACGTGCACCGCGTTTGCCGACGCCATCAGCGTTTATGAATACGGGGGTAAGGCGGAGAGGCCACAGCGTCTTACACCAGCTTCTTACACGAGCCGTAACACGCTAGCACAAACGCGTTAGAAACGCGCAGTCTTTCGTTAATGTTGGGTATTTATTGTCATCGTGGTGCTTGTGTGCATGTGCGCTTCGTGGCGTAGTGGTTAGCGCCGCGCGTTCGGAAGCGAGGGGT
Source organism: Dermacentor silvarum (assembly GCF_013339745.2). Lineage (NCBI taxonomy): Eukaryota > Metazoa > Arthropoda > Arachnida > Ixodida > Ixodidae > Dermacentor > Dermacentor silvarum. The sequence goes on from NC_051156.1 coordinate 181,579,450, forward strand.
ACCTGGTTCGATTCCGCGCTATGGCCACAACTTTCGGAATTGTTTTTTTTTTTCATAAAAGTAGACGTGGCTACCTACTACGACGACGACGACGACTACTACTACTACATACTACAGAGGAGGGACAGACCCACACCCTAAGGAGCTTCGCCCCTAAAAGTTTCGTTTGCTCTCTATATATCGAAAGGAGGAAAGAGACGCTTAATTCTGCAGCCCTTCAGGGAGCACGGCGCAGAACGCGCGTTTGCTCTCCGACGTGCGTTCGCTCCCCGTGAAAGCGCGCGTCCCTCGCGCCCTTTCACTAGCACATACAGCGTCCGAAGCGCGGCGACGATTTCATCGCCGTTGACATCATACGGAACCTCACGGCGACGGCGACGACGACGCCGATGGCATAAATCTGCTTTGGAGTGTCCATATAATTGCTATCGCAATAATAAGCACTAGAACAAAATCTCTTTCGTTTAGCAAACTTTGGTGGTACAGTGTTTACAGGGGAGGTCGTAATAGTGTGCGTTGCTTATATCTAGTTGCTTATATCTTAAAATATGGCAGTAGTGGTTTCTAGGTAAATACTATAAGCGTCATAAGTAATGATTCTAAACAGTTCTGCGCACTATATAACAATTCCCCAGTGGCAAATGTTGATTTTTGGATCTTTTTGGTGTAGTTGACTACAATGTTAATTACATATACAGACTAACCAGAGCAATCATGGAGGTAATTCGAGATTGCGTATGTCATGTACTTTCAATCATTCGGCTCCATTTGCAATGTGAACCCGTCTAGGTTGATCAGATGTTGAAATACATGCAATCGCGTGTATATAAAAAAATTGCAGTTTCACCTGAAAGGCGAAGCATCAATTGCGATAGCAAATTTGTAGAGAGCTATATGGAGTAATGATAGTAGCTTTATCAGCTGTATAAACTTGGACATGCAGCAGCACCGGCAACACGCAGAACTGTTGTCGACGCCGTCGGCGTTTTGCCCGCGTTCGCACAAAATGCGTGCGGCGTTGGTGACTGCTGCCGGAGCCTCTGATATAAATAGGCACTTGGTGCCCCAGCTAAACGTCGCCTCCCTTCCCTCCCCCTCCCCCCCCCCCCCCCCCCCCCCCACGGCCTTTCGTGCGTCAGAAGAAGGCGCGTTTGCTCTACATATATGGTGATGGTAAAGGAGGAAAGAGACGCCTACTTCTGCAGCCCTTAAGGGAGCACGGCACAGAACGCGCGTTTGTTCTCCGCCGTGCGTTCACTCCCCGTGAAAGCGCGCGTCACGTTTAGCTGCGGCACCAAGTGCCTACTTATATCAAAGGCTCCGGCAACAGTCACCAACGCCGCACGCATTTTGAGCGAACGCGGGCAAAACGCCGATGGCGTCGACAACAGTTCTGCGTGTTGCCGATGCTGCTGCATGTCCAAGTTTATACAGCTGATAAAGCTAATATCATTACTCCGTATAGCTCTCTACAAGTTTGCTATCGCAATTGATGCTTCGCCTTTCAGGTGAAACTGCGACCACTTTTTTTCTCATTTTTCTCAGACTGGTTACACACTACTACTACGACGAGGGACGAACGGGTGCCGCTTTAAGGAGCTTCGCCCCTAAAATTGTGCGAGGGCGCTGTGAGCAAACTGGATTGGGGCAGAGACGCGTTCCGCGGCATATTGCGCATACTACGCTCGTAAAATAGTGCTTTGCAACGGCAAATTTATGTTTACACCATTTTGCCAAACATATATATTTGAGGTATGGATTATACAACACTACATCTTCAATTTTGCTGTCGTTGTCAAGCGCGTCGTCTGCTAGCGAGCGCGTGTTCGCTACGCGGACGCTGGCGGACGCCCAGTTTTTCTCACAGACCGTCTGTGCAGTACATTTTTTTATGTTTTAGTTGCTTTGGTACGCCAATGCATTTCTAGGTAATTAAATCAAAGGGGACATAGGCGTGTATATATGTAAGGTAAAAAAAAAGTTGTCACAGTTTCACCTGAAAGGCGAAGCATCAATTGCGATAGCAAATTTGTAGAGAGCTATACGGAGTAATGATATTAGCTTTATCAGCTGTATAAACTTGGACATGCAGCAGCACCGGCAACACGCAGAACTGTTGTCAACGCCGTCGGCGTTTTGCCCGCGTTCGCTCAAAATGCGTGCGGCGTTGGTGACTGTTGCCGGAGCCTCTGATATAAATAGGCACTTGGTGCCGCAGCTAAACGACGCCTCCCTTCCCTTCTCTCCCCCTCCCCCCCCTCCCCCTCCCCCACGGCCTCTCGCGCGTCGGAAGAAGGCGCGTTTGCTCTACATATATGGTGATTGTAGAGGAGGAATTGAATAAAGCCTTTATTTTAAGGAAGGGGACGGCTCTAGGCCGCTGTTGGGGATTAGGTGGGAAAGGAATGTGGGTTCCCGGATTTTTGGCTGGGGCACATCTTCATCTCAGTCTTTGATCTCCCGCTTTATGCAGAATCAGGTGCATGTTCACTTCCGCCGCTCTCGCACGGGCTGGTCGACCCCTTCTACACTACTCGAAACAAGCCACTTTGTCTGCCATATGTCGCAATGGCTTTCTGTGTTTCAGGGTTAGTCTGTATTTCAATTCCTAGTGTTCTAATATCTCCGTGCAGTAAATGTTGAATGTTGGATCTCCCTTGTGAAAAAGCTGCACAGTTCCAAATGAGGTGTTGCAAGTCTGCTCTGCATGACTCCTGACAATGTGTGCATCGGGTATAAGTGTCCGCAGTCGTAGCTTGTCTGGTTTGGTGCCATTTCTCAAGTATGTGTGGTGTGTATGCAGCATTGGCCATAACCTTGTTCAAAAAAACCTCTTCCGTGCGAGTAAGGCCGCCGTTGTCAAACACATGTACTGGTGTAGCTTCTAATAGTCTCCGTTTACTATCTGCTTTTATTTTAGTGCGAATGTAATGCATCAGTGCTCTGCTAGGAGAGCCTTCGGCCAATATCTTTAGGTATGGATTTTGGTCAGCGGGGTTTGGCGAGGAAATGGAGTGTGGGGAGCTGTACGTGTAATCAAGCCCACCCGCTTGCGCGGCAACTGCGTGAGCGGCTGCGTTTCCCCCATCCGTGCCGGTGTGCCCCGGTGTCCATATGATTTCAACATTTGTCCCGTTGTCCTGTATTCTCTTTAGCATTTTTCTGGTGTCGTTGGCCACAGCATCATCTGTCGTAGGCACCGTTAATTCGGCCACCGCTTCGTACGAGTCAGTTAGGATCCGATAATTATTTCGCACATTCTGCTCTACAATGTCTCCCATGTCAATGGGAATGGTGTTGACCGCTCCCCATATAGCTAAGAGTTCTGCGTGCAAGGTTGCACCCCCGGGAAGCTGACATGTGTGATAGCCATTGTGTTGGGGTGCAGATGTGCTAACCCAGGCCATGCTTGCCATGTCGTTTTTGATTGCAGCGTCCGTGTAGATGTCAATGGTGTGCTGCGGCGTTCTTAGTTCTAATCTCTTTTCAAATATTTGTCTAGCTTCCACGTTTCGTCTGGCGATAGGGCGTTGTTGCCTCCGTATGCCCAGTGGTGCTTCCCATGGTGGCGTTATGGTCGCTTCCGCGGGCTCTGGCTTCGCATGGACTTGTTTATCCCATGCGATGATCTGTTTTCCCTGAGTCGTGTTTTCCAACCGGGATCGCATTCGAATTCGTGCTTCATTGATTATGTCCCGTATGGGTGGAATCGCTACCAGCTTGAGCAGGTCCTCGTTCCTCGTGTGCTTCGGTAGCCCAGTGATAGTACGGAGGGTGGCCCTGTGTAACTTTTCGATGTCGCTGAGGTCTCGTTCAGAGAATTCGTACACGGGTGCCCCGTAAAGAATCCTTCCAACCGCGACTGCTTTTGCAAGCGTTTGGCACGCTTTCTGACGCGCTCCACCATACTTGCTCGATATTCGTCTAACCATGTGCAATAGCGGTCTCCATTTTTGCTTTAGTGTGCGAATCCATAGCTGGGGGCTGTTGCAGCTAGCAATCTGTGCTCCGAGGATCCTAATTTGTCCATTGGTCGACGTAATATCGCTTTTGCCTATGTGTAAAGTGATCTGCTTGTTTACATTGGTCGCTTTCTTTCCGTCTACGCTGATCAGTTCCGTCTTCTCCGGCGAGAGTTGCAGTCCGAGGTTATCTAAAGTGTTGCTAAGGCTCAGGATCGCTGCTTGCAGTTCAGTTTGCATGCTCTGCATGTCGGAATAATCCGCCGCTTCCGTCCATATTGTTATATCATCGGCGTAAATAGTGAAACGGGCCGAAGTGTCTCGCTCAAGACTTTCTGCTACCCGTGTCATGGCCAGATTGAATAGCATAGGTCCGAGGATGGAGCCCTGGGGCACACCCCTATCCAAGTAGTAGGTCCTCGGACTCCATCCCGGTGCCTTGCCATGGAGCTGGATTGGTCTGCTTTGGAGGAAGCTACGGATCCAATTGTATGTTCTTTGGCTAGGGTATCTGGTTGCTAATTCCTGTAAGATGACCTCTTGTTTCACGTTATCGAATGCTTTACGCATATCGACTGCAAGAATATAGTCAGGCATCTGTTTGCGAGACTTGCGGTTGATCACTCTGCGGAGCAACCAGAGGCAGTCATGTGTGCCCATGTTCGGCCGAAAACCTGCCTGCGCAGGATGCAAACCCGGTTGTACATACTCCATGTAGTGCTGCATTCTCGTGTTTAGCATTCTTTCGATCAATTTGCAGATAGTTGACGTTAGAGCTATGGGGCGTAGATTAGCTGGTTTCGTGTGGTCTTTGCCCGGCTTCGGTATAGGGTAGATGAGGGAAAGCTTTAGTGAATGTGGCACTAGTCCGGATTCCCAGGATTCATTGACAATTGTTAAGAGCCGTTCTTGAGCTTCATTGCTGAGGTTTCGAAGTTCTTGCCAAGTCACTCCATCGTGCCCGGGAGCTGACTTCGTTTTACCGTGTGCAAGGGCCGCTACGAGTTCACTCAGCGTAAAGGGCGTGTCTAGCTCCTCTTTCGCGTTGTCTATCGTGGCAGAAGGCAGCGGTTCCGGAGGCGCTTCGGCAGCATGTGGGAAGAAAGTGTGGATGACGCGCTCCTCCAGCACGGCAGGCTCTTCTCGCAAAAAGAGTTCCGCGAGAGGAGGCGCGCCTTTCTTTCTCCCAAGAAGGCTCCTTAAAATCTGCCATAGCCTTTTTAGACCGGGCTCCCGGCCAAGCTTCGCGCACGTATTGTGCCACGTGTCTGCTTCGAGTTGTTGTTGGTATTCCTTGATGAGTCGGTATTGATGCTTAAGGCGCATTAGATCTTTGTGACGCTTTCCTTTATACCGGTATTGCTGTGTGAGGCGGTTGACCTTCCGCCATAGATTTGCAAGGTGCATATCCATGTGACTTGTAGTGTCATCGCATGGGATAGTTTCTCTGGCCTCCGGCCGTGCCTCCGCTATCATAGCGCTGAATTGTTCAAAGTCCGCAAAAGAGTCCCCGGTGGCCATTCGAAATTTTTTCCAGTCAAAAAACACCGTTTCTCTCCTTTCTCGGATCTTTTTGCGATTGAGCGTGATGATTATTGGTAAATGGTCGCTTCCCCATGTCGTCGATTCTACGTCCCATTGCCTTATGAGCCCTGGAGTGGCTAGTGTCAGATCGGGCGTTGTGTCCTGTTGTCGCGCGTGTAGCCCTATGCGGGTTGGTGTTTCTGGTGTGTTGCATATATCCAGAGCTGACATTTCTATTGCATCATGCAGTATGCGTCCTCTCGAGTCAGCTTTGGCGTAGCCCCATGTTTGATGCTTGGCGTTAAAGTCTCCCCCCACTAGAATGGGAAGGCCTCCAGCTTGTGCCTGCACCTTACCGAGCCATTGATAGGAGTCATTCCGGTGCTTGCCCGTTAGGGGTCTGTAGTACGCGGAAACTGCAACCATTGGCCGGTGCCCGCGTGGACATAGCTTTACTGCCACAATTTCTCTGAAATCATTACACAAATCTGGTATTTGCAGTTCGGTTGCGGTGCAATCATGTCTAACTAAAAGGGCAGCTTGGCCTTGCGCTTGTTGGTTTCTATTGCCCTGGTGTAGTATTGTAGCCTGCTGAAAGGTTCGGTATCCTTGAATAGTGCACGGTCCCCTTGTCTCCTGTAGAAGCACGACAAGGGGTTTGAATTTTTTAATTTGCTGTCTTAGTGTGGATCCATTCTGCGTAAAACTTCGACAGTTCCATTGGATGCATATAGGCCTTGCCGTCATCTTTCATCTGCTGGCTTACGCCTTTTAGGTTCATCATGTTGCTTCTGAATATTTCTCTGAATTTCCGTGAATATCGCTTTCATCTGAGTTTGTATTGCATTCGTGACTGTCTGAAATTCCTCTCGTAGGTTCTATTCGAGGCGCTGGGTCTCAGTGTGTCTTTCCTGCCTTAGGATGCTCAGCATCTGCGCATACGCCGAGTCTTGGGCTGTGAGTGGTTTTGACACTGATGGTGCCTGGTTCTGCTGAGTCTGTGCGGGTCCTACATATTGCGGCTTTCTAGATTTTGCCGTGATTTTTCGACTAATTGATCGCCCGACCCGACTGTTAGAACGCGTGCGTTTTTCTCGGTCTGCCGGCGTCTCCGATTCACGTTGCCGTGGCGTTGGAGGTGGTGGCGTATCTCGTTGCTCTGGTGGTAGTCGTGCGAGTATTTGCTGCAGCATTGCTCTCAACTGTTGATTTTCCTTTCTGAGTTCTTTTATTTGTTGCTCATAATGAGCGGATAGTGTGGGTTGCGTGGATGTTCCTGCCAGCACTTTTTCAGCCCAGGTCACTGTCCTCTGCCCTTCTTCTGTGTTCTGCACGACTTTCTTAATGTCTTTCGGTGCACGGCTAGGACATGCCGAGTTTAGCGATATGTGGCCCTGTTTCTGGCATGCGACACAGAATAGCTCTTCGTCGCATTCGTTGTCTTGAGGGTGTTTTCTACCACACTGCTTACAAACTTCGTCTGAAGGGCAATACTTGGCAATGTGTCCCAATCCGTGACAATTGTAGCAAGCGATAACCTTCGGTCTGTACTCATGCACCCTTGTGATCTCATAATCGAATACGAGCCTGTTTGGGGGAGATTCCGTGTTAAATGTTAGCAGCAGCATGTTTGTCTTCCCGAGCAGACGTGCCTCTAGGATAGTTGCCGTCTCGCATCTCAAGTGATCCTTGATATATTCAATGGTCTGGCCGGGACGCACCTTGATGACCCCCCGACTGTTCCCCACCTTCTGTGTTGGCGTTCTTTCAATTATCACTTCATACGTACGAACGCGACCGCTCATTTTCTCAGCCAGTCGGGTCAGCGCCGCAAGCCTCTTCGCGTGTTCTTCATCCCTGACAGTAACCTTTATGCAGTTCGCCGCAGGGTCGTAGCGGAAAATTGATAATTCTGCAAGTTCCCAACTTCTCGCCGTCATCTCTAGTGCTGCTGTTATAGCCTGCTTAGGTATGTCATGTACGTGTACCTTGTTAAGTGGCCTGATCGAGAGCGCAAAATGAGGTCGACTTACCCGTTCGAGGCGAAGCTGTTCGGGCTTGACTTTTCTGTTTGGTTTCCGCTTGCTGAAAAAGGACCATTCAAGGCTTCCGTTGTCCTCGTTGTCTTCGTCGTTGCTATCGTCGTTGTCGTCCTCGCTAGCATCCTGAATATCCATTTGGTCGTTCAATTGAGACTCCCTTCTTCTGGCCTCTTCCATCGAGGGACGCGCCACGGCGTCTTCGGCTGTAGCGCGGCGTTCACTCGGCGTTTCGGCGCTCTCAGCGCGCTTCGCTCGTCGCGTTATCGGCATTCTGGAGGGGCTATTCTTCAAATTTTCGGCGTCTCTAAGCTGAGGTAAGCATGGAGCTTCCGTGCTGGGTCCACTGGAGTGCGAATGTTGCTGTGGTGGCGACATGATGTCGTGCTCACCGGGCCGGCCTCGCCGAGGCCGCACTCGGGCTGGGCCCAGACGTGGTTAGGCTTAGGTCAGTGGGTCGCCGTCGAAAAAGTCCTCGTAGCCAGAAAAAAACGTCAATTGGAGCCGTGAAAAAGCACACCACACTCACAGAAAGTACTCACGGTGTCGTTGCTCAATGTTTACCACGTTGAATGATAGTTCCACGCAAACTTAAAATAAAACATCGAAGAGCCAAAGTGGGCCGCGTCTTCACACTCTGGCGATCGCCGGACCTTTTCGTAGAGGAGGAAAGAGACGCTTACTTCTGCAGCCCTTAAGCGGCACGGCGCAGAACGCGCGTTTGTTCTCCGCCGTGCGTTCACTTACCGTGAAAGCGCGCGCCCCTCGCGCCCTTTCACTCGAACATACAGCGTTTGGCGCGCGGCGACGATTTCATCTCCATTGACGTCATACGAAACCTCACGGCGACGGCGACGGCGACGCCGACGGCAGAAATCTGCTTTTGAGTGTCCATATAATTGCTATCGCAATAAAATATAAAATCTTCTAAATGCACTAATTGAAAAAGTGAGAACTCCAGGCCGGTATAAGCGCACGTGTTTGCTGTAACAAACACACTTATGAGTGAATCCTGCACATAAAACTCTCATTCGCAGGAATAATATTCATAGCAGGCAAGAACACCTCATATGTATATATATATATATATATATATATATGCGTGCGTGCGTGCGTGCGTGCGTGCGTGCGTGTGTGTGTGTGTGTGTGTGTGTGTGTGTGTGTGTGTGTGTGTGTGTGTGTGTGTGTGTGTGTGTGTGTGTGTGTGTGTGTGTGTGTGTGTGTGTGTGTGTGTGTGTGTGTGTGTGTGTGTGTGTGTGTGTGTGTGTGTGTGTGTGTGTGTGTGTGTGTGTGTGTGTGTGTGTGTGTGTGTGTGTGTGTGTGTGTGTGTGTGTGTGTGTGTGTGTGTGTGTGTGTGTGTGTGTGTGTGTGTGTGTGTGTGTGTGTGTGTGTGTGTGTGTGTGTGTGTGTGTCTGTGTGTGTGTGTGTGTGTGTGTGTGTGTGTGTGTGTGTGTGTGTGTGTGTGTGTGTGTGTGTGTGTGTGTGTGTGTGTGTGTGTGTGTGTGTGTGTGTGTGTGTGTGTGTGTCAACGGCGATGAAATCGTCGCCGCGCTCCGGACGCTGTATGTGTGAGTGAAAGGGCGCGAGGGACGCGCGCTTTCATGGGGAGCGAACGCACGTCGGAGAGCAAACGCGCGTTCTGCGCCGTGCTCCCTGAAGGGCTGCAGAATTAAGCGTCTCTTTCCTCCTTTCCATATATAGAGAGCAAACGCAACTTTTTCCGTCGCGCGAAAGGCTGTGGGGAGACGGGAGGGAGGGAGGGGAGGCGACGTTTAGCTGCGGCACCAAATACGTATTTATATAAAAACGTCGCGCGCGTTCGGTGCGAACGCGGGCAAAACGCCGACGGCGTCGACAACAGTTCTGCGCGTTGCTGGTGCTGCTGCATGTCCAAGTTTATACAGCTGATAAAGCTACTATCCTTACTCCGTATAGCTCTCTACTAATTTGCTATCGCAATTGGTGCTTCGCCTTTCGGGTGAAACTGCGACAACCTTTTCTTTAAATGCAAAGCATTTCTTGGCGAACATTTGCCACTTTTACAGTATCTATCTATCTATCTATCTATCTATCTATCTGTCTATCTATCTATCTATCTATCTATCTATCTAGCCGCCTTCGTCTTGGTGCTCTCATGGTCGTTTCGTTAACTTGGTACGTAACTGGAATAAGTTCGGACATGGGTACACAACACTAAAGGATGATGGTGGAAGTCATAGTAATGAGCATGACTCAGCAAAAATGACAATGACTCGGAGAAAAAAGATTAACACTCAGAAACCGCTAAAATGGGTTCGGACGTGGGCACTAAGTGAAGGAAACACTAAAGCATGGTGGTAGAAGTCATATTCATGAGCATGACTCAGCAAAAATGACAATGACTCAGCGAAAAGAGATTAACACTCAAAAGCCACTGATATGGGTTCGGGCGTAAATGATAGGTCATGTGATGGATATCAAAGACATGCGTATCGTGTAGGTCATGAAACAGCCGCCTATGTCTTGGTGCTCGCATGGTCGTTTCGTAAACGTGGTCGGCTACCCCCACTCTGCTTCGCAGAACATCGATTCCCACAGGGCGTGGGATCTGCAGGCTTTTTATAATTACAATACTTCCCGTAAATCGGAGTACAAGGCGCCGGATTGGGGCAGATACGGTGTATTTCTTTGGAGCGCAAAGGGCAGGGGGGGGGGGGGGCAGCAAGGTTACATATGTTTCACCGTCTGCGTTTCGCAAGACCTCCTGATGGAAAACTATATGCGTAACAATACGCACGAGACATACATGCTGCTTGAAGAACGAGAAAGATGTTTGTTCTCCAAAGGGAACCGTACAGTAACATAGTAGAATGAAAGCAGACACTGCGACCGCAATGCACGCGCAATCACCGAGTGGCATTAAAAAATTAAATTAAATAAAGATGAGAAAGAAAGGAATTTATTCTTAAGACATAAATACTTGTCCTATGCAATTATGAACACCATTTGAGCGGTCTGAACGCAAATACCAGCGAGCGAAGTAGTACGAATGACCCCGCCGAACAGTATCGCCAGGGGTTTCCAACGGCGCGACCTTGATGCGGCCCAAACCACTTCGATCGCAGCGCCGCCACAGTATCTTTCGTCGTCGGGTGCCTCAATGCAAAGCATGCGCCGCCCCAGCCGCTCGTCGTGAGTCCATCTCCTCCGGTGCACACTCTCCCGTATCATCGCGGCTCACCGTGTCGATGCCCTCTCGCCCTCTGCACCAACTGCAAAGAAACCGCATGCGCAAGCCGGTTCCCCCCAAAAAACCTCGTGCCCCCCCCCCCCTCTACCTTCCACTGTGCGGGTCAACATGTAAAAAAAAAAAACGGCGGAGCCATCGCTTCTAGATGGCTCCGCCGTCCCACAACTGAGTACGCGTAGACAAGGAACTGTGATCGGATATTCCCAAGGAAGAAGACATAGATGATGATTTCGTAGAGCTGCTGAGGGAGGTATATAGAGACAACCGAGTACAAATTGTAAGGGAAGGCCTAAAATGTAATGAAGTTGTGGAAATTCACTAAGGATTGAAGCAAGGACGTCCTCTGTCTCCAGTGTTGTTCACGCTTTATGTTAAGGGCATAGAAAGATGACTGGAAAACACTGAATTAGGGCTTAAGCTATCATACATGCGTAATGTACAATTGGTGCAACAGAAAGTCCCCGGACTGTTGTATCCGAACTACATATGCCACTCGCGGACAATACAACAGATTTACAGACACTTGCGAATATGTGTGGCAACGCAGCGACAAATCTAGGCCTTTAGTTTAGCACAGAGTAATCGGGAATTATGATATTTAATGAAGATATGACTGATTACATGGTGCCAATTCAACAGTAAGTCATACCCACAGTCAAGCAATATGAATACCTCGGCGTATACGTAAACGAAGGAAATACTTGCTCAAGCACCCACCAAGATAATATGAAAATGAAGGGGAAGCGGAATGCAGCAATAATGAAACATAGAGCACTTTGGGCCCACAATAAATATAAGGTGGTGCGTGCAATCAGGAAAGGACTAATGGTGCCACCGCTAACGTTTGCAAATGCCATTCTGCGCTCAAAATCGAATATCTTGTCGGGGCTGAAAGTTAACCGAAGATTGGTAGGCCGGTTGGCTTTGGGAGCCCATGGCAAAACCAAAAATGAGGCGATGGAGGGTGACATGGGTTGGACCTCGTTCAAACTCAGAGAAGCGCAAAGCAAAATTATTTCTGAAGCAATACTCGGGAACATGGATCAAACTAAATGGGCAGCTAAAGCGCACAAATACCTGCACCTGAAAAGCGTGGGCACAGAATGGAGGATGAGGTCAGGAAAGTTGGCAACCAAGTATAGGGTAATTGAAAGTGTAAATAGACAACTAGGAGTCATCAGAAAGAAAGTGAGAAACAGACACAGTAAATTGGATGCAAAGAATAGAAACAGCAAAGGCCATGGAGATTTACAAGAATGAGAAGAATGAAATTAGAAGGGAAAAGCTGTACGGTAACACGAAGGGAAGTGTCTTGCTATTTGAAGCTCGAGCAGGTTGCATAATGACAAAAACATACCGGCACAAATATTCGCAAATAGATGAGGCATGTGTATGCTGCAGCAATAATCCGGAGACGACTCAGCACATGCAAATGGGATGTGAAGGGATTCACCCAGTGAGACCCGGTTACCCAGTAAGGTAACGTACACCTTACAGAAGCGCTTGGATTTAAAGTGGGTGGAAGTCTGAACCGGTCAGCAGTCGAGATAAGCAAGATACGTTTATAGTATTGGTGGGAAAAAAAGGCAGGGAAGAGATGGATACGACCGGATCCGTCTAAGGCATAGGTAGCGGTACAAGGTGGATACAAAAGTTTTGAGGAAGAGAAAAAATACTATACAAAATGCTAGATTGAAAAGCTTGAGTAACTCAAGCAGGCTATAGGACTATTAGTGACCACCCAGTTTCAAAGAGGATGCCAATAAATCATCGTCATCATCATCGAGTGTGAGCTATTCGGCGAGACAGCAGCAGCAGGCGGCAGCCACGGTCAGCAAGAGAGGCGCAGGAAGGTTCGCAAAGAAAGCTTCGCTTTTAAAGTGGCAGTTACGCCCGAAAGGCGGAGCACTTGTTGCGATATCAACGTGTTAGAGAACCACACGAAGTAAGGGTCTCAGTTTGATTTATTTTTCCTCTTTTGCAGACCTGGGAAGATCAAGCAACAGCAATGGTAAGCGAAATTTCGCACTGCCGTATATTGTCCCTCGGTTAAGCGTACCGATATATAATGCGGGTAAGCGTTGAAAGCAAGCTTAACTCTAAACACATTAACCACGGACAATGATCTGTCCCACTTTTCCATATCTTGGTGGTAAAAATTCTAACCTAACTTCGGAAGGCGTTACGAATGCATAATTTTGTCGATCTTTCTTAAATTACAAAATCTGGTAAAAAAAAAGCTTGATGATTGTATACACACTTCACGTGGTCGTACACATACGTCGCAATTCATTTCCATGCAGGAGTCAAAGTCGTTACGTCAGCAGCGCCACATCAACGTACCTAATCCTTCTCGTCATATCTGTTCTCTCCGACTTCCTCGCTGTGTGAGTAATTATGCAACGCGCTGGTGAGACGCACACTGAAGCCTACGTACGCTAAGTGATCCGTTACGCATCTCTTGTCCCATGGACCTACCGCTTACCATCTGGCGTCATTTCTTCGCTAAAAAAATATGAGCAGCAGCAACTTCGAGCCAGCGTCGTAGGACTCTATAACGCTAAGAAAAAGCTTTCCTATAGAGTTCTACCCAAGTTTAGCTTTTCAGCCGGTGTTAACTGGCGTTGCGTCGCTCGGAGTTGACGTGGAGCGAGGCGCCAAGTCTAAGCGTCGAATACTCGACATGTTGGGAAACCTTTGTGCAAACACTGGGATGCTATTCTGGACGGCGTGTTGAGCCAATCAGAGAGGCCGTATAGCAACACCGTGGGCCAATCAGAACTGACACAATGGCGAATTCGGCAATATGGTGGAGTTTGACATTGTGCAAAATAGCGCACTCGCGTGATTTTTCGACAATCCATTTCTTGCGTTAAACGAAAGTCATAGACCACTAAACTTAAGAAAAAACAAACCTTGCGTGAAGGCGGCTGACGGCTCGCCAAATCTGCTGGGGGAACGAGCGAGATGTCGACCCAAGATTCGTTATATCCAGATTTTGGCGTTTGGGCTTATCGCCTCCTTCCGCATCGACGCCGAGTTACACAACGCCAACAGCTGACGCTGGGGAAAACGCTAAAATGTCTGTTGGCCTCAAGCGTTAAGATTAGGGAGCCTGGAAGCATGCAGGCTGCCTTCAGTTTATATACAGGCGTTCATTTTTAAGCTTTACGGAATTTTTTTTTAATCGCCTGTAGCAGGTAGCATAATTCTTATCGTTGAGCTGGGTTATTCGAAGAGGCGGACATTAGTATCACGAGAAATCGAAACACATATTAAACTAATTAGCAAAGTTTCACTAATTAACTTCTTAGTTAATTACTCTGCGACACATATTGCAATTTACGAATTGTAGCCGGTGAGCTTGTCAGGCGTATCCACTTGAAATGAATTTCCAGAATGACACCAGTTTGGAGATATGCGCCATCAAACTCGCCGTAAAAATGCACTGTCCTTACACTTACTTTTTTACCAAAATGCTGTTTTATACATTGAAGCACAAAAGTAACTGGAACGCCCATGTACTTAGGAAAATATTTGTACTTGGGAAATATTTACTTGGGAAATATTTCGAAACTGGTGTCATCCTGAAAATTCATTTCAAGTGGATGTGTCTTGCATACTCACCGGCTACAATTCGTAAAGTGCTATATGTGTCGCAAAGTAATTAGCTACGAAGTTAATTAGTCAATTTCTGTTAATTATATAAATATGCGTTTCGATTTCTCGTGCTACTAATGTCCGCCTCTTCGAATAACCCAGCTCAACCATAAGAATCATGCTACCTGCAACAGGCGATCTTTAAAAATTCCGTAAAGCCTAATTGTGAACACCCGGATATCTGTAGCACCTGTCTAGACGCAGTCGCGCTTGCTTCAGTTGCAGCTGAACCTCATGCACCTGAACACATCTTTATGCCGCACGCATCGTACAAGGGTTCTTGTAAACAGACGTCGCCGAAAAGCGACAACGGACGTAGCTTTAACGAAGGCGGCTGGTCGGCGAGCAAAATTTAAAGCCTCCTTAGATTATGACTGGTTGGTGCGACACATGTTCAGCAATGAAGAGCACAACGACTAAGACGAGGCGCACACGTATATAGCGCTGGGTGCATTGTGCGATTGTGTGCGTGTACGCTGCCTAAAAATAAGCGAAAGATACTAGAGACAACTATAATCGTAAACTAAACTCCCGAGGACCCGTTGACCATCGACAACATTGCGGCATTGTGCGGTGATTCATAAGGCGCGTATTCCCCCCCCCCCCCCCCCCCCCTATTTTCGTGGGCATTGGCGTATACATTTCGCGATGCCCGATAGCGGCACTATAATTGTGGAGTTTGACATAGCTATACCTATGAAAGTGTATACCTTATTTATTTCAATCTAAGTCGATTGCTCTTAAAAGAAAGAAAGAAAGAAACATGGTTTTCAAAACATCTTGGTCGCCTTAGATTCGAGGTTTCGTTAGGAGCCGTCGGAACTGTAGCTGGAAAAATGGCACGACGCTAACGCCAGCACCAAAAGACAGAACTGTAGCCATTACTATCCACTTCCACAGCCCCGCAGTACTAGGGTGCTATTCTGAACAATGTCAAATTCTGTAATGGCGTCATTCTGAGCCAAACAAAGAGGCCCAGAGGGTTGCTACGGACTCTCTGATGGGCTCAACGTGCTTCCATTACCGAATTGAACAGTATGGCGGAATTCGACAATGTTCATAATAGCAGCTACACCAGCTCACTGTATAGGTACGCCGTTTTGACTGCATTGAGTGCGTGCTGCGCAGGAGCAGCCATTATTTATTGAAGTTTGCTTTCGACGAGACGCTAGCACCAAGCTCGCGGTGTGAGGACGGTGGGGCCTACTGTACAACACTGTAAAATGATTGACATCCTTAAAATTGAAAAAGAAAGGTGTAAATCAGTCTATAACTCAAACCCTTACACTATATTTGGGTGTAAGGGTCTGATTTACAGACCTATTTACACCATTTCTTTTTCATTTTTAATGTAAATTATTTTACACTGTACTGTAAATCCTGGGCTCCTCTCTTGTAGAGATGCACCGTTTCGTCTTGCTGGCTCACCACAGCTTGGCTTAGGCTAACTCCCAGACCGAGTCCTAGGACGGCCTAGGTTCGAGTAACTACAGTATCTATCGCTACAGGCTAACGTGTAGCTATAAAGCTGCCGCGTGGTGCAAGATGTACGCGCGGTCTCCTCGCGACGCCACGTCGAAATTGTATACCGTTTAGTCGATGCGTTACTTTTAGCTTAACGGTACGCGACATGAATCACAATGCATCGTGCAGCGTATTAAGGGGAATCCGCAGACGCCGTTACCTTTATGCTGCGCAGCTCAGAGTAAACTCGGCGGCTACGTGAGGTAATAATAATGAAAGCAGGAGCCGGGCAATCACGCACAAGAATGTCGCCCCTTCCATTTCTGTCAGCTGTTGACCAGATCGCCGTACACTGAAGATAGAGAGAAATCTATCGAGAATACAACCTCCGGCGTTCCGGAATATTAGTTGAACGCAAGTTTCTGCTCGTTTCGCGGTTGTGCGTGTCATACATTGTAAGCGCTAAAGCGTATACTTCCTCGTGCATGTATCACTCCCACAGCCAGCTCAGCTTCCTAGGCGTGCTGAATCTGGTGGCGACGTCGCTGTATCAGCTGACGCCTCGTGCACCCAGCAGCCTCGCGCCTGATGGCAGGCGTGTGGCTCCGCCCTGGGACATAGTGTTCATCGCCGGCGGGGCGCAAGCCATCTCACGATTCACCTCGGTAGGTACCACTCGGTAGACGGAGGGGCCCTTATATAGTGCACCAATGCCCTTTGTGATACGCACGCGGGTATCGAGAATGTGATAAACCGGGCCAATATAAAAGGAGGCAGAACAGCGTATAGTTTTCTCGTAGTACGTGCTATGAAAGGGTTGCCCCAATGTTTCCTGTATGCATCACGCACCCGCGACACAAAGGCAGTGCGCCTGGCGCACAGAGGGATGCTTTCAATGAACGGAGGGATGGTTTCAATGGGTAACATGGTCATTACTAAAGCATGAATGCGACCCCTGACCCCGTTTAATTGTATAAAATGCCGGTTCACAGGTGTGACATCGTGACCCGGAGCGCAAGGGCAGTGTTTTCTATAGATACTCACGGTACACGACAGGTGGTACACTTTGTTGAGCGTGCTGGTGCTGGTTGTACAACAGAAGTATCTGTGAAAATTATACAGTCGAATTTCATCGTAAATGTGAACACATCTGCCTTGCTCTTTTTTTTTTTTTTAGAGAGAGAGAATATTCATTATCAGGCGGTTCCTTTCCGAGCCCTCAGTCAGTGATGACGGTATGTTGACATGTGGTGCTTGGTGGTGCTTGGTGGTTGCGAAATAGCGTAACGCGTAGCTCGAAGCCCCGACGTGATGCTACATATGGTGGCCAAGAACACATACAACTCGTACATTGCAATGGGCTCTCCAGAGAGCGAGTGCACGCTCATCGCTTTTGTCTAAGTAGGCAAAACATCGGCCCACTGCTCGAGTGAGGTCAAGGCTCTGAAATTGCTGGCTTTTTCTTGTCTATATATGTCTTGCCGCTGACTGACACATGCACCCAGGTGCGACGAGTGGTTGTGCGACAGGTATACAGACGTGCCGACAGGTACACAGGCGTGCCGCGCTGCGCAGGAGTGCGATCTGCTGGGCGGCCTGGTGCGGGGCGTGAGTGACAACTTCTGGCAGCAGCGGTCGCCGCTGATGAACCAGGCGCTGCTCTGCCTGGCCATCTGCCTGCTCGCCGAGGTCAGCACGGCGGACGCTATCGCTGAGGCCCTGCTTCCTCTGGCACACGTCGTCGTGAGGGACACCACATTCTCTTCGTCTACGGCTATCGGCCATGTCGCACTGAATACTATGCTGCTCTCCACAAATCACCTGAAGCTAAGCAACATTGTGGTCTATTAGTCCTTGGGAGACCCGTTGGCAACGCCTGAGGGCTCATGGTCTCCCATCTGCTCTGCAATTTGTCCCCCTCGAACGAGACAATTACGATGCCCGCGACAGTAACTTCGCTAAAACTGAGTCGAGATAGCTTTCTGCCCATCAAACGGTTTCTGAATGGCCAAGCAACGGTCACGTCATTCTGTTCCGCCTGTAGCGATGACACACAAGGGGAGTAAGGCTGGCCGCTAGGTGAGGCTCGCATGGCGTAGTGCGGTGCCGCTGATATACCGAAGGAGCTGTGGAAGCCAATCGTATGACGAGAAACACGAACAGCGGCTGCCATACAATCTGGCAACGCGCACTTAGGGACAAGTTCCCTCAAGGCACTGTCGTGTGCGATACACGGAGCAAGCGCACACCTGAATTACACCTGACCCCTTGCATGATGCGGCGAACGCGGTATTGTCTATATTCCGTACTGTCTATCTGCTGTAGCGATGATCTTCACACTGAAGAGCCGTGCAGGTGAACGACAGTAAGCGCGCAAGTCATAAATGGATTGGCTTGGCCGCTAGTTCCAAGGAGTGAGCGACGTGTAGCTCGCAGTTGTCCTCTGCGTGCGTTAGTGCGATCACGTAATGTCTCAGCGTAAGATTAATCGGGCATATGTAGTCGCCGCAACGTTAGAGCTGCCGAGTCTCTTCTGTTAGCACCTGGAAGCAGCTCGACTCGGTAACCTGACTTGTCAGCCGATCGTATGTACGACTTGTAGCGAGAGGACGTGAAACACGAATCTTCAGCGGCTGCCATACAATCATTTGACAACCGTTGGTCGCAGCGACCAGTCGCAAACAAAGGGACAAGTCAGTCGACCGTGGTCAAGCTGCACTGTCGTGCCAAATGCAATGCGATACACGGAGCAAGCGCACACCGGAATTACACCTGAACGCGCAAATCGGTGTAAGATTGAAAAGAGGCAGCGCAGCCGACGCTACGCAGCCAAAGCACACAATTTTTTACTGCGCACCTAGATGTAGGCCACGAATGTACTTATAAGCAACTGGAAGTTACGTAGCATAAAGCAAACCGTAACAGTTACAATTTTCTTTTCTTTTTGGAACAAATAAAAAGCTTGCGTAGGAAAATCATTTCGGTTTCCTGCAGTTCCTAGTTTTGTTGCTTTCTGGTGCCGACGTCTGGTTTCCTGGTCCTGTAAACCGCCAGCAAAACGTTGGCACTACTTGGCATATTAGTCACACAAGAGCAGAAGCACCGCACGTGAGATCGCGTGAGCATAGCTTTGCCACAGAAAGTTCTTGTCGGGTATAGTTGGCTCTGGTTGCAACTAAACATTGTCCTACCCGAAAAAAAAAGAAGAAATATATACCAGAGAGGATATGATGACAGCACAAATGCTGAAAGTCCAGACGAAAGTCTGGAGCCTTTTCGGTCGTCTTCTCTTCACTCGTCAGTGTTTCTTCCGCTAGAATAACGGTGTCCATAGCAAAGATTACCACAGGTGCCGCGCTCTCGACAAGCACCCGTGGCCGGCGGGACTTTACGACCCACATCGTTCCAATGTCTAAGCAGTGCACTCCACTTTGCGCAGGCGTCACGCACAGACAAGGAGGCGCAGTTCTTCGCCTTGCCCTTCGCGCTGTGCGCCTCGACCAATCTGGTGCTCCCCATGTCGCTTGCCCATCGTCCTCGTGCACGGCTTCAAGGAACTCGATCTCACGCAGCTGGTACGGATGATTGAGCTCCTGATTCTAGGCTTCTGGCCTTGTACTCCGTCAAAGCCAACCAGTGTCCACCATAGCAGTGGTGGTATTGGCGTAATAATGACACTTATGATGCCAAACGTACGATACGTAGAATACGGGAATTAGTACAGTACGCTTTGTATATATCTACGAGATTGCTGAAATGCAGTGAAATAGAAACAGACAGTGGTAATTGCCTGATTAGTATTGTGTTTAAATTCCGCAGCCTGAATATTTCGTATTCCCTGATGGTGCAAAAACACGATAAAAATGGAATTTACTTCCTGTGAGATTGCTAAATAGAGTACCATGGCAATGCTGGCACTGGCGCATTGGTTTAGTAACCATGGGTATAAAAGTGAGGATAGAAAATTTGATTAAACGAAATACAATGAAATACCAACATATAGTTATAATTACATGATTAGTATTGCGTTATTTTGCACAATATGAATATAGTAACTAATGATGCAGAATACATAACACAATATAGAGATTGTACGCTACAGGCTCTCTCTTTGTATATCTACGAGATTGCTCATTACATAAGCACAATGAAATAGTAATAAATAATTGTAATTACCTGATTTGCAGAGCTGTACATTTCACAATACGATAACAATGCTGCCACTGGTGCACTCATGTAACAACCAATGGTCTAAAAACACGATAGAAAGTGAAATGTACTTACTTTGAGATTGCTACACAGAATATCATATCAATGTCGGCACTGGTGTATTGATTTAGACACTAATGGTGTAGAAGTCACGATAGAAAATTTATTTCCTATGATATTTTGATACCAAGCCTTACACTGCGCAACACTACGCTCAGATATCCGTGGAGCTTCTACTTTGCCACCACTGGAAACCTCCGCGTCAGCTTATATTACACGTCTAGTATACGGCATATAATCTTTTTTTTTTCTGTTTGATGATTTCTGGCGTTGAAGCAGCTACCCTCATACAGAATAAGCCCACGCGTATCTCTCTTTCTCTCTCTCTCTCTCTCTCTCTCTCTCTCTCTCGCTGTATTTTGCAGCTAATGGTGGGCGTGGCCGTCAAGGTGGTGTTGGTAGCCGGCGTCCTGCTGTCCATGAGCGCCATGGGCCCACTGCTGCCTCTGTCGGCCAACGCGTTCGAGGCGCCCACCAGTTCACCGAAAACGTCTTCCGCGAGACCGACCGCCAACCATTCCCGTCTTTTCTACTAATCGCTCCAACCGATACGCGCGCTGTACGTTGCGCGCGCGCGCCCCGATTCTAGAGGAACTCTCGAGCTGACCGTCGAATTCACTACAATGTTCAACAAACTGAATATTCATTAAATGCATCGAGATAGTCGCAAGTACGAGCTTTCGGATTCGTACTGCTTTATCACCAGGCGCGCAAGCATTGCGATATCACGAGCCGCTGAAATGCAAACAGTCCCGCTTCTTACAACACCACTTGTCCACTCAACGAACTCGCCTGTATACGTTTCAAAACTGAATGGTTTTCCAAACAAAAATATATA
The DNA here is from genome assembly GCF_013339745.2 of Dermacentor silvarum. NCBI lineage: Eukaryota > Metazoa > Arthropoda > Arachnida > Ixodida > Ixodidae > Dermacentor > Dermacentor silvarum. The sequence continues at coordinate 181,600,435 of NC_051156.1, forward strand.
TCTACAAAGAAACACTTTATAAGCGTTCGAAATCGTATGGTTTCGCTGTAGTGTGTTTACTACAACACGGTGTGCTCACTGTTAATGACACACTGGAATTCGAATGACTGAACACGTGGCTTTTTATATAAGCAGCTCAGCGTAGTCAAATTCATTCACTGAGCTTCATACGACCAACGCTAACACATCTGACAAACATTGAGAAGTGCTCCGGCTTCTACGCATGATAGCGGGGAAGGGTGACAAATACGATTCGAAACTTCCTGCGCCCTGCCGCCGGGCTCTCACGGATGCCTTCGACAACTTTATACTTGACTACGAATCTTTGTTGGCTTACATTTGACGACCTCAGCTTTATCTGCACATTTAAAGCTTGGCTCCGCGCTATCATATATTGTGAAGTGATATGAAGTGATAGTCGAGACATTTGACGCAAGACAATTTTTGAACAAAGCAACCTCCTCGAAAGCCTGGATCCTGTGTCAGATGTTGTGATGGTAGACCGTGGATTTCTCATTGATGACTGTTGTGCAGAACACTTGATTGAACTAATTCGGCCGCCTTTTTAAAAAAAGGACGACAAATTATAAATTTTGATGTGCGTATCCAGTAGATTGCATCATCTGGGGTGCACGTTGAAACAGTTATTCAGCGAAGGAAAATTTTCAATAGTACGTCTACAACAAGAGTTCCGTGGCGAATGGTCGGACAACGAGATGGTATAATGATGGTGATCGCAGGGATCACAAACATGTCAGCACCAATATTTGCCCCCCGCCACACCGTTTTCTGTAGACACGGATACAATCCCTGCTTTCTACGGTACACATATCCGAAACATAGTGTACTTCCATAAGATAGTGTAATTCATCAGTGTCTGTCTGCACACTGATGAAACAAAAGATAAAGTCTCATTGCGTGCGCTTGTCCTTTAAATTAAGGTGAAGTACCTGTGTTGTGAATTAACAGCTCCAATTAAAACGTCACGGAACGGCTAAACGCCTCCTCTAACCGTGGCGTTAGAGGAGGCGTTGGGGAGAGGCGGGCGAGAGCTCGTAGAAAGTGCCCGAGAAAGTCGAGTCGGCGGCCCAGGCGGCAGAGGCCGGCAGGGCTGCGCGCATGCGCCAGACAACGGGCACACACACGCGCACAGTCAGGCGTGGCAGCCGCCTATCTCTCCCCCGCCATCGGGCTGGCGCGCCGCGCCCTCCTCGTCTTCCTTCCATTCATCAGCGTCCCTGTCCAACGCCTCCCCTAGATAGTGGGCGCTCAGCCGGCCGGGAGGGAGGAGGAGCCTTGTGCTCAAAAAGACGACGACGCTCGAGCCAATGCTGGTGATAGTTTTTTTTTTTTTTTTTCTACACGCGGACACGACCCTCGGGAACTGAGCCCTTAGCAGCTTTGCTGTAAAAGTTACTTTGAACACAGTCTTCTAGAAAGCTAATTAATAATCAAAAGCTAGCTGCCACTCAATGCTGCCAATATAACAATTTTTTCTCTAGATATATCGATACATTTTTTTTTTGTTTAGGGACAAATATTTCTATTTAGGTACTTTTTTTGTGAAAGGAACGAGCATTGCAATCCGGCGAAATTTTAGCAACATTTAGGAAAGTTTCTTCGAAAACAGCTTTCTTGAAGACACTATTATTGAAAAGCTAGCTACCACTCAAGTTGACAATTTAACATTTGGCGACAATTTTTTCCTGCTGAGCGCCAATTTTTTTCTATTTTGCTATCTAGCACTGAACACAAAATTTGCAGGCATGAGTCCAACCACGTGCATTTTTGTGCTGTGAAGGTCTGCTTTCTTTGGAGCAGTTCTAGATTTGCCACCTGTCAATCTGAAGGTAAACGCAAAATTTCAAAACGTTTCGGCTGATGCTTAACAACATGTTACCCTACAATATAGTTTCACGATTTAAGGTTGCCTCGACAGTTTTAGTATTGACACATAACACATGAAGTCTCATTTTTTTTTACGGTCTTTTTATTTTGTCACTACGATGACTAAAGCTTTGTGGTCGCTTTGATAGACGGCCATGGGTTCTGTAACGATGTTTGAGCGGGAATGGGCGCGAAGGAGGCGGCCATTCGCGTACATTCCCGCTTCTTCTCACGCCGTCGTTCTCCGTAGGCATGCTGTTCTTCCTCGGTCTGCACAATACGCAGCCTACCCATTACACAGCCGCAACGCAACTGAGATAACGTGCCTATGCAGTGCCTGACGTCACCAGCCAGAGAGACACACCCATTGGCTATTAAATGCATCTGGGGCACACCGGCGATATGCTTTTGCTTTGTATCGAGGCTACGGCGTTTTTGGTCTACGCGCTCGGTCTACGCACGCAGCGATTCACTGGAAACTAGCGTATAACAGCTACGCTGTAATAAGCTATAGAGATAAAAGCTATACAAATTCTGAGAATTGTCTACCAATGCGAAAGCATTGTTTGGCTCGACTGTGACTTCGTTCTTGCTTAGTTTTGCTTACTTGCTATTCCTAGCATATGCGTGTCTACCCGCGGCCTTTCCGGTGGAAAAGAATGCTTAGGCTTTAGTAGACAATTGTCAGATTTTCTTGCCGCATCCGGCCCCTTCAATGCAATCGTACCAATTGAACTGTACTAGAAGAGAAACTTGGGCGAGTTGGTGGGAATTCATGTTTAGGAAAATTGTACCATCGTGCCATGTAAAAATCATACCAATTGAACCGGAACGCCAGGCACGAGCGCGCCTCGACAGAGCAGAGTGTCCACAGGCAACACCAGCTGCCGCAGTAGCGCGTGAGGCAGTGGCTCGCCGTGAAGTCATGTCACTCTCGCTGTCGCTCTCGCAAGCCTGTGTTATTAGCGCGTTCCTTGCCCACGCAAGCAATCGCCTGTGTCCTGACTGCGCCTCGGTATAAGGCCCAATGAAAACGCGCCAAGCGTCTCAACGCGCTATAGCGTGCCCGTGAGGTGTTCATATGTAAGTTGACCCACCGCGAAATCTTAAGTTGGCCCCTCCCCAAATTTCAATTGGCCCACGTCCAAGTTAAGTTGTCCCACTCCCAAATTTGAATTTGGGCCACCCTCAAATTTTAAGTTATCCCACCCCCTAGTTTAAGTTGGCCCACCCCGAAATTTCACTAGGCCCACGTTCAAATTTCATGTTAGCCTACCCCCAAATTTCAGTTGGTCCAGCCCCGATTTCCATGTTGGCTCACACATAAATGTCAGTTAGCCCACTGCCAAATTTAGGTCGGATACCCGCAAATTTCAAGAGGGCGCACCACTAAACTTAAGTTGGCCCACTTCCAAATTTCAAGTTTACTCAATCCCAAATTTTAAGTTGGAGAACCCCCAAATTTCAGTTGGCCCACACTTACGTACTATAACCTTCCTCATGCATTTTCTAAGGAGCCCTCTGTATTTCTATGGTATTCTCTACTTATTTTATTTTATTGCTTTAAATTGTTCCTTATCTACATAAAATAAAAGCTACCAATCTACATTTACATTATTATAACGATTAATGTCTTTGCAAATTATGCATTTTGTGCAGATACAAGGCATTACACTTTTTGCGTAACAGGGCTGGGGATCTCGCCGAAGAATGCTTATGCAGTCATCATCATTATGGTCATCAGCCTATATTTATGTCCACTGCAAGACGACGGCCTCTCCCTGCGATCTCCGATTACCCCTTTCTTGCGCTAGCTGATTCCAACTTGCGCCTGCAAATTTCCTAACTTCGTCACCTCACCTAGTTTTCTGTCGTCTCTTCTTCCCTTCTCTTGGTATCCATTCTGTAACTCTAATGGTCCACCGGTTATCCATCTTGCGCGTTACATGGCCAGCCCAGCTCCATTTTTTCTTGCCATGCCATGTCATGCCTCGACTACGCTTCCCTTCTCTTGGTATCCATTCTGTAACTCTAATGGTCCACCGGTTATCCATCTTGTGCGTTACATGGCCTGCCCAGCTCCATTTTTTTCTCTTAATGTCAATTAGAATATCGGCTATCCCCGTGTGCTCTCTGATGCACACTGCTCTCTTCCGGTCTCTTAACATTAGGCCTACCATTTTTCGTTCCATTGCTCTTTGTGCGGTCCTTTAACTTGTTCTTGAGGTTCTTTGTAAACCTCTAAGTTTTTCCCCCTATGTTAGCACCGGTAGAATGCGATGATTGTACACTTTTATATTCAACGACAGTGGTAATGGTTATTTCAACGACAGTGGCTTACGCATTACTACGAATTAATAACGCAATTCGATTTGGTGCCGTACGCAGTTCCTCGTGGTGTGCGCCTTACAATATGACGGCCTGCTGTTATATTTACGGTCAAATGCTTGGAAATAGACCTGCCAAGATATATCCCATCTCTTACTGTAATATTTCTTGCAGTGTATACTGTTCAAACTTAACTTAGCTCGACAGTTTTAGCAACAATTATACTTACCTTGGAGCAACACTTAGCATATTTTTGCAACTTCTTTGCGTCCGTTTAACGCTCCTCTAATGTTGACAACACTGGCGCCACTTCCTTTGGAGTTATCCGATTTGTTCGCTCCGCCCGCTGTGTATTCCACTCTCCCAATTTGTCAACACTGACTCGCTACTGGATGCTGCTGTAACCAGCGTTCAGAACGCGAGATGCGCGCAGCACGTTGCTTTGTGGGGGACTGTAGCGTCACCATGCACGTGAAAGTACCCAAATGTCTCGATGGCGCCATTCCGGCGTAAAATGCGCCGCCGTACAGACAAAGAAGTGCACGCATTAATCTTAAGTTCTTGCAATACAGTACAGAATCAAACAAAAAAAAAAGTCGCAGTTTCGCCCAAAAGTTGAAGCATCGATTGCGATAGCAAATTAGTAGACAGTTATACAAAGTCAGAATATTAGTTTTATCGGCCGTATAAACTTTCAAACATTTGCTTACTACAGGCAGAGTCCTTCCATGCTTTTCTGGTCACGAAACTGCCGCCTCAGTTTCATATAGAGCCAGCGCCCGCCGCTAGAGGTGCAACCGTGCATGGGAGGGCATGCGAACGCCGCTACCGCTGTGGTTGTGTGTGGGGGCAGCCTCGGTATTCTAGCTTTCTCAACTTCCACAACCGTCGGTTTACTTTGACGTAACTATTTTTAACATTCCACATGGTTAAATAACTGCCTGATTGCGTCTTCTGCCATGATATGAGCGCCCGGGACGAAAATAAACCCGCTCATAACATGGAGCTCGCGGCGGTCTCGGACCAAAAAAAAAAAATCTGTCATTTTGAGCCAGTACCGCGATACGATTATGAGGCACGCCGTAGTGGGGGACTCAGGATTAATTTTGACCACCTGGGATCCTTTAAAATGCACCTAAATTTAAATAAACGGGTGTTTTGCATTTCGCCCCCGTCGAAATGCGTCCGCTGTGCACGGCCGGGCGGTCTCGGTCCATATTTCTTCGTCATAGCCGTTCGCCTCAACACTTCGGTAGGCTCCGCTGTTTAATATTTGCCTGAAATTAGACACCGCGCATTCGCACAAAGCGCCAGTGGTCCCACTTATCACCAGATGCAAACATATGGGCTGTTGCACCCCCTCTCACCCGTGAGTAAGCGCCAACTCTCCTTTGCGCATAGCGCCGGATTGTTCACCGAGCACAGCTGTTCACTTTCTGTTAAACTGTGGGCAGTATCTTATCCGGAGATCAAAAGTGTGAAATTGTTATTGCAAAAGGCTGCTTCTGTAGAATACTTAATGACAATGAAAAGGAAATTGAGCTGCTCCGTGCGCTTCAGATTTCTCTGCAAAACGATGCCATTTCTGAATGAGATTTAGGTAGGATAAATGCAAGACAAAATTCACTACTAAATGTCTTCGGTGCGGCTTTTAGCAACGGATTAAGGCGAACGCAAAGTGTCAGGACCTGCACAGTTGAAACTAGCTGTATTGTAATTAGGCAATTGCCTTAGGAAGCAGTCTTTTAGAAGCGTCAGTAAGCCCAGCACTTATTCAAGCTGCTCGTGGTTTTGACGCAGAAACGATGAGAATAGGTATTTTGGTTCTTAATGCGCAACTATTTATAGGATGTTAAAAGGTTGTAATCACCGGTCCTGATATTCTTATCATGGTCGAAAAATAAAAAAGAACTGCTTTATAATTCGATTAAGAAAAGAAATAAAACGTGTTGGTGAAAAAACAACATACAAGCATGATCATTTATTTATCATGTAAAATAAGTGGAGCGAAATACAAACAGCACAAAGAGGTGTCCGGTCATGAATGTTCCACCATTCACAATGCAAGAAGTTGTTAAAAGCACTGATATAATAAGCATAAAGAAAAAACATCAAACGTTAGAGATATGTATTAAGGAGCAGGAAACAAACACTGCAGCAGACGAATAGCAATAAATGCACAATGCATAAGATTGTTTCTATAAACAAGAAAGTGTAAAGCATAGGCATTTCATAACACATGGCAAAACAACTCTCAAACGAACACAAGTAGCCACATCACAAATACAGCAATTAAAAAAAATGGCTGGTTAGAGATACCACCATTCCACTTCTTCAGCTGTTACTTAATCATGCACACACAACTTGCTCAACAAATTATAATGCAAATATAGCTAACAACAGTGCGCTAATAACCTCCTTACTTATAGCTGCTTATATACTTAAAAGTACATGCAATTGAAGAATTGTAGCCCATCAATAGCCTAAAGGACAATGGAAAATAAAACAATGCATATTATTCTGCTAACATTTGCATTTAAAGGAATTCTAATGTTATACATTTCATAAGATTGTCGTGGTGAAGGCGCTATTGTTGTGATGTGAACTACGCTACACTAGCATAACACAAATTGAGGTTGTAACAAAGCATGAAACAAATGTGTTTCATCATCAATGCCCTCATCAGACCTTGCAACACCCTTGTTCTCTTTCATCAGCATTGCAATTTTTTGTAAGTGGTTGCCTTTACACGATAATCGTGATTCCTACTGCGCCCCTTTAACTGGTACCCCTTCAACTGGTTGGTTTCCTACCACCCCCTGCTGGACATGAAGCTCGTCCCTTTGCTTGCATCTGCTTGTTTTTTTTTTTTTTTTTTTTTTTTTTTTTTTTTTTTTTTTCTTGTGAAAAAATGCAAGCGGGTCTTAAGAAAAAAACTGAACTACTTCTGCAGTTGTGCTTACGAAGTGCGATTTGCAGCCGACAGCAGGTGTAGCAGTACGACTGTCCATCAAAACATTCTTCACAATATTCATGTACACATCAGAACAGGCAGTTTTGTCAACTGTGTACACTTCCAAATGATCTTCCACAATTTGGAGGAGAGCGGCTGGAGGGCACTTGTAGACGATGTCGGAGGCGTCGAAATGTTTCGCGCACACACGCGTATACTTCGATTCGAAGTTAAAACCGCCACCTTCCTGCCGCGGTATGGCCCGCTTCCATTTCTCGCGCTGCTCCTTGTCAATAGGCAAACGGAACAACGACACCTTTTCGGTCGTGCCCTTGTAGCTGGAACGGCAACCCGGCACGCAACACGTGTTCGGCATCGTTGTCCCACCCCGCCACTTCAACTAAACAGTCCAGCACTCGAAAAATAGCGCAGCACATGCACAGAACGCACCCGATCACTCAGCTCGCCTCGCACTGCGCAAGCGTTTCGGTACGCGAACGATGCCCTCCGATGCGCAGTGGCGCCGTGTCGCGGCAGCTTTGGACAGCGTATGAACCTCTCCCATAGCGTGACGGCGGAGTTTCGTGACCAGAAAAACATGGAAGGACTCTGCTACAGGTAAGCGTGAACACATCCCGCTCGATGACCGCGGAAATCCGCTGTCAAAACGCCGGAGTCGGGAAGCGTGCCAACAGCAGCGAGCGAATTGGCATCCGTGCTGTCTCTCGCTTAAACGCAAAATAAACGTCGAAGCACAGCGCATACAAAGCTACCGGCACTGGGCGTACTTTGTCCACATATCGCAGATCGCTTTGCTGATGAGACTCACGCGGGCGCGCGCTTTGTCCATGTAGCAGATCGCTTTCAAGATACGGCGCCCGCACCGTAAGTAGCAGCCTCCGGAGTAGAACGTCCCCGTCCTCCCTCGCCTCCCACTCCACCCCCCCCCCCCTCCCACCCATGTATCGCGCGCGACAGAAGACTGCCCGCTTCCGCTCCGAATTCCTGCGTCGCGCTCGCGACTACTACTAAGTGGTTCATTTGGTTGGCGCTATCTTCTGCAGCCATTGCGACATTGAGCCGCTAGTCGTCGATTGACCCTCGCAAGCTTTCACTCCCACATACAGCGCACCGCGCGAGGCGACGATGTTATCGTGTTTTGATTTTACACGGAACATCACGGCGACGGCGACGGCAGAAATGCGCTTGCAGTGTCCATATAATTGCTATCGCAATAAAAGGGCACGTTTAGTTTGGCTCGTCATATAAAGCTCAAAACAATGCTGAAGCGGGTACAGCTCATTTTATGAATACGCAGATATTTACAAAGCACGGGATACGGTTGTGCAGTCCCGTTTAATTCCTGATTCAGAACACACATCTTGAAATGAAGCGAAAACATGTAAGCGAAGCTACGGCACGGGTATAAAAATTACAAAGGGAGCTCGAGTGGGAATAAACAATGGCACAAGTTCTTTGAGACACGACACTTATGCCATCACGCACGCCCAGCAGCGCGCCGAGCAGGTTATGTCAAGAGCTCATCTGCAGTTCTATATATGTACGGTATTTGACGACGCGGTACTTGTGCTGATGGGAACCTTGCAGATGTATTTGTCGAATAGTTGCGAAATAAATCTTTACGCGTTAAACGTATACGCCTACATGGAGAAATAGGTGGATGTATCCCAAAACAAAATTAAAAGAAATGCATACGAACGATAAACTGAGCCTAACGAAATCAAAGAATAGAAAGAAAACGTGAAGTGAAAGCCCTTTGCGGTCACTGGGGCGCAGGTCCACAATCCCGCGTGCCTTCAGGCGAGCGCAGTAGAGAGTTGGTCGCAGTCAGTCCGATCCGTTAAAGACGGACTTCCTAGTTGCGCGTCTCCTTCGCGCCGCGTTTAGAGCCGCCAGACTTTGACTTTCTGCGCGACGACTTCGTCTCGGTGGTGGCACCCTCCGTGAAAGACTTGTCCGCCACCCCGGTTGATTGGAGCGCCCAACCCGACAGCATCATCGAGTTTCTCCGGTCCGAGGCCAACGAAGATTTCCTTCTGGTTAGGCCGCCGCCTGTCTGCGCTTCGTCGGTAGGCTCAACGACAACCGACACCCTCCGGTGGTTCTTGGAACTCCCCGAGGCGGTGACCTCTTTCTCACTCGCCGTGGTGGTGAGAGCCCCGGGCATTATCTCGCTTCCCATGCTGCCTGTGGCGGCGGTCGCGTGGTCGGAGGCCAACGAGGGCTTGCGAGGCTGGCCTGTCGGTGACGGCTTCACGAAGCAGCTGAACACGTCACAGCGGTCCGACAGTAAACCGTTGCGAAAGAGTACGTCGGCCGCGAATGAGCCGAGGAGGAGCGTGGCCAGGCCGAGCGCCATGGACAGCAAGCGGAACGGGAACCGCTGGCCCACTTCCGGGTCGTACAGGGGCAGACGCACCACTACCGGCACGTTCATGGAGGGCTCGCCGCACAGACACCGGAACACGCCGCTCACGATGAAAGCTGCGTGGAAGCGAGTCGGGCTGCAACATGCGTTCTTTGCGTAAAGCTTCCAGGCCACTTATGCGAGCCTGTGAGGATATGTCGTTTGGGTCGACTACTGCGGATGCTATTAGAACCCACGCTCACTTCGAAGCCCGATTGTTAGAGACCGTGTTCATCGCACTACGTAGGAGCGCCATATATACGCAAGTTGCAGGAGCCCTTCCACAGGGCCCAATGAAATATGTTACTCGCGAGTCGTTTCGAAAGCTTTGACATTGTACCGGCACTGTTGCACTTTGGGATATATGCGGAAGCAGAGTAGGTTTTGAAACGTGAAAACAATTTATTTTTCTTTCCTCGCTCGCTATCAACTTGGAAGCGTAAATTAAGTATTAGAGTATCGATTCAGTAACACATAGAATGCTCTGAAATTCTAACTTACGGACTGAGGTATGAAAGAAATGTTTCCACTGAACATGTGCTGAAAATCTAAGAGAACGAACGAAAGAAAGAAAAAAAAAGGGGGGGGGGGTGCTAGCACGTACTGCGCATGCACAAGAATGTAACGCTCGTAATATAACAGAAGTGAGCGGTTGCGCTTTTATTACCTTTTCCAACAGTAAAAAAAGAAGAAAAAAGTCGCCCGAAAGGCGAAGCATCGATTGCGATAGCAAATTAGTAGACAGCTATACGAAGGAAGGATAGCAGTTTTATCGGCCATATTAACTTGTAAATATTCGCTAACTCAATAAACAAGCACGGTGTCACGCGTGCGCTGGTAAACATGAACACATCTCGCTCGATGACCGCGGAAACTCGTCAAAACGCTGGAGAAAGCGCGCCAGCGGCAGCTCGCAAATTGACCTGTGCGCTGTCTCTCGCTCGCTTCAACGCGAACTAAACGGCGAAAGCACAGCGCATACGAAGCTACCGGCACTCGGCACATGCACTTTGTCCCCATCGCAGATCGCTTTGAAGATGAGGCCCCCGCGAGCGCACACTTCATCCACATCGCAGATCGCTTTCAAGATACGGCGCCCGTGCAGCAGCTCCGTGAGCAGCAGCCGCGGGACAGCACAGCACAGCACGCACCGTCTCCGTCTCCTGCTCCCCGTGCCTCGCGCGCAAACGAAGACCGCGCACTTCTGGCCGCCTTCGCCTTTCGCATGCGCGAGATTAAGCTGCGGTTGCCGGCTCACCCTCGCACGTTTTCTCTCGCACACACGGCGTACAGCGCGCGGCGACGATTTTATCACCGCTGGACTCGATACGGAACCTCACGGCAACGACGACGAAAATGCGCGAAAATGAAAGTGTCCATATAATCGCTATCGCAATAGAACGAACACGAGTGGTACGGCATCACGCATGTCACATGGAGCATCTCATGCTGATATCCCCCAGAAACGATACCTGACGATACGGCAGAGTGAGCGCCTTCCGTGACGTCACCACAGTATGGTATGTAGGAATCCTTCATAGGCCGCGGAAGTTTTTTTTTTTACAGCGTAAGCTGTTATGGGCTCATTCCGATAGCCATTTCGGGTCGCAATGATTCCGCCGGCGCCGTCCGCCGCGTAACCGCTATCGCCGGAAACGCGAAAAAAGTACCCTATACCGGCAGGGATCGAGCCCGCCCCCTTTGCGTGAGAGCCGGATACTCTAACACTGAGCCACGCAAGCGCTGGCTATCGGGCCGCGGAAAACACCCTGAGGCAAACACAGGGGGAGACGACTCGAGCCTCCGCCAGTATGGTGGCGCCATCTAGGTAAAGTGCCTGCAAACGCAGCATCCGCAGGCGCAGATGACGACATGCGATTCAGACGAGGCGCGCAATCAACGCGCTCCCGAGCTGCCGAGCGTCCGCCAATACGGTGGCGCCATCTAGTTAAGGTACCTGCAAACGCGGCGTGCCCGACATGTAAGTTTTAGTTGTAAGGCTTGCTCGGGAGACTGCTGTGGAGAGAGCATTATAAGCCGCAGTTCGCCGTCGACGCCGGGCGGACAGTTCAGATCGTTCTCGTCAAAACGAGGCGAACAGACTGCCGCGAAAGACCCTGTTGTGCGTGGTGCCTAAATTGGAGCTACTCTTGACCGCTCCACCAGCTTACGCTGTGACTGTCTGCGACTTTTTTTTACTTTTATCTCGTCTTTTTTTCTCTGGAATGCTTTTTCTCTGAAACGTTGCCAAAAGTCACGGACTCCCGTTGACATACATTGTCTAATAAGAGTTTGACATTGTACCAAGGAATATGAAAATATTGACAAACAAATGGGTTTGCAGTACTAGAGATACCTTGTCCATTGGGGTTTGCATGAGAAGGCTGGCCAGATAAAACATGTAAATGGTAAGTTATCGTTAAAAAACGAAGAGGAAAGGTACCTTTTAAAGCTGCAAGAACGTGAAAGGTTCGCAGAACACGGACTGCACAAGTGCACCTTGCGGGAACGCTTACACCAGAGGCCGATTTCACAAAGCTTTTCATTCGTACGGACTCTTTGTGATTGGCCAACCGCCTTCGCTGATAATATTGCCTGCATCGGGACATATCACTGATGTCATGACGAAGAAAGCAGTCACGATGGAGTGTGACATAGTGACCTATGTTTTGACTCGCTCTCCGGCTGGCTCAGTCATATATGTTGCTGCGTCGGTCTTCACAATGTGTAGCAGCGTAGAATGCGACCGAGTGAGTCACAGCGAGTGCTGAAACTTCGCAATGTCCCACATCCACGTCACCACATTCTGTGTCATGACATCACGACGCAGTCACCAGCTGGGATACGAAACCGAAACTGGCTGTAGGAAAACTATTATATTAAATTATCTACAACGCTCCGAGGCCAGTAAGTATTTCTTTCTAGAATATAAGAGTCTGTAGGACCTTCATGAAAAGAAAATGAGTCAGAAATATCATGTTACCCAAGATCGATGCTTCAAAAAACCGCTAAACAGAAACAATTTTACTGGCATCTCGGTGGTTACGAGAGTGGGTCCGTCAGGCCGCGAGTCGTCCATAGTATACGCGCAGCAAAGGGTACGCGTATTTTAGCACATGCGCAAATTTCAGCAACTGCATCGTGGACAACGAGTAGCTGTTACTTTTCGTACCATAACCTTGCTGGGTTACGACTGTTTCGGGCACCACGCCGCGGCAAGGACTGTACAGTATTTCATGTTTTTCTTACAGAGGAAGAGGATAACTTCGAGCGAAGTGGAGTGAGGGCTTTAATTTCGGGGTAGAAAGCGCTTCGTAAGTCGGTGCCACGTGCAGCAAAGACAAGTTATCCACCATGATTTATATACGATGCATAAGGTACTGCAACTATAGCCTTGCTTGTCGCGTATGCGCGATACCGATGCTTGTAAATCGTTCGGTGCTGTCATGTATGGGCTTTTGGGCCAGCTCAAGATACTTATGTAGTTTTTACTTTAAAAAAAAACATTGCACGACAGGTTTTGGTCCTTGAACATAATACAACTGATTGATTGATTGATTGATATAATTTGTTCGTTTGTTCCTTCGTTCTTTCATTGTAATGTTCTGCCGCTGATAATGTCGTGCATGACCTAAAGAGATAGGGATGCGCAGTTAAACGAGCATTTCCCATGGACTCGGGTACGAATAAAAGCAGTATCGTATGCGAGTAATATATTGCCCCGAGGACTACATGGGGAAGCGGGCAAGGGAGGTAGAGCTAAGCATGGCTCAATGGAGGATTTGCATGCGAAACGCTTTAGTGAGTTACGATTGTGTCCGTAAAGGCCGCAGCCGGACCCAGTCCTCGAGAGACATCACCGTCTAGAGGGCCGGTGCTTGTGCCGGAATATCCGATTACCGAATAAATTGTAATTGTGTCATTTTCTTGTAAACGACATTTTGTTGTAGGTTCCGGTAGTGTCAAGAAGCTCGGCAAATTTTTTTTTTTAATCTTAAAAAATAGCAGGTATTTCTGCAGCGAAACGGCCATAACAGCTCACCCAAGACTGAGCCGTACGCGTTGGTCTCCTTGAAGTAAAACACGCAGAGTAACTGCGGAAAGAGTAGAACGTAGACGATTTCCGAACACAGAGTCCACAGATCGAACACGGAATTCACCGAGAGTGCCATGTAGACGGACAGCGAACCCAGGGCGCAGATCATGGTGCGCAGCGCGATCACCACCTCCATCTCCGTGGCCTGCGCGGGAGCATCCGCGGTAGTTTTAGATATTTCGTTCAGTCTTCATGCTGAGACATCTTTGCTACCAGTAACTTTAACCGGCAGCTCAACAATACTTTCAACCCTATAAAGCCCATGCATGTAAGCAAGCTCAATAGGAGGCATGCATCAAGGGCTACGTCAGTTCATATAAGGAAAACTGATAAAAACTTATTGGTGATACTGCTGCATTTACAGAAATCACCCGAGTACGTGAAATCACTCGAGTACGTGGGGGCCACTGGGTATATGTGCCCCAACAGACAACTTCGGCGCTGTGTACGTGATGTTAGAACAGTTTTATGAAGATGTTGAATTAGAAATGAGAAAGGTGCAAACTCAGTATACTGTAGTCATGGGCGACTTCAATGCAAAAGTGGGGAAAAAGCAGGTTGGTGAGCAAGCAATTGGCAACTACGGCATCGATTCTAGGAATGCAAGAGGGGAGATGTTGGTAGAATTCGCGGAAAGGAATAGGCTCCGAATTCTTCAGAAAGCGCAGCAACAGGAAGTGGACCTGGAAAAACCCTAATGGAGAAACAAGGATTGAAATAGATTTCATACTTACTGCCGATCCAAGCCTATAGTGCAGAATGTAGAAGTGTTAGGTAAGGTAAAAGGCAGTGACCATAGATTAGTGAGGTCTAGGATTTCTCTCAATTTGAAGAGAGAAAGAGTGAAATTAGTCAAGAGGAAACAGGCCAACCTAGACGCAGTAAGGGTAAAAGCAGACCTATTCAGGCTGGTGCTCGCAAACAAATATGCAGCTTTAGAACAGGAAGATGAAGATAATATAGAGGTAATGAATGAAACCGTAACTAGACTGATCTCAGAAGCAGCAATTGAAGTGGGAGGTAAGGCACCAAGACAACCAGTAGGTAAGCTCTCCCAAGAAACAAAGGACCAAATAAAGAAACGACAAAACATGAAAGTGTCCAACTCAAGAGATCAGATAGAATTCGCTGAACTTTCAAAACAGATCAACAAGAAGAAAGTAAGGGATATTCGAAATTATAACGTGGGAAAGATTGAAGAAGCCGTAAAATATGGACGCAGCATGAAATCAGTAAGAAGAAAGCTTGGCATAGGACAAGGCAAGGTGTATGCACTGAAAGATAAGCATGGTAACATCATCAGCAATTTCGATGACATAGTAAAAGCAGCGGAAGAATTCTATGCTGACCTGTACAGTGCCCAAAACAGCCTAGCTACTTTCATTCGAAATAGTGATGAACCGGATACAGAGGCTCCTTCTATAACTAGCGATGAAGTTAGAAGGGCCTTGAAAGACATGACCAGGGGGAAAGCTGCTGCAGAAGATGGAATAACAGTAGATTTAATCAAAGATGGGGGAGATATCATGCTTGAAAAGCTTGCGGCCCTTTATACGCAATGCCTCACAACTTCAAATGTACCAGAGAGCTAGAAGAACGCCAACATTATACTTATCCATAAGAAGGGAGACGTTAAAGAATTGAAGAATTACAGACCCATTAGCTTGCTTTCCGTATTGTATAAAATATTCACCAAGATAATTTCCAATAGAATCAGGGCAACACTTGACTTCAGCCAACCAAGAGAACAGGTTGGCTTCAGGAAGGGATATTCTACGATGGATCATATCCATGTCATCAATCAGGTAATCGAGAAATCTGCGGAGTACAATCAACCTCTCTATATGGCTTTCATTGATTATGAAAAAGCATTTGATTCAGTAGAGATACCAGCAGTCATAGATTCATTGCGTAATCAAGGGGTACAGGAGGCATACGTGAATATCTTAGCAAATATCTACAAGGATTCCACAGCTACCTTGGTTCTCCAATAAGAAAAGTAGAAAGTTACCTATCAAGAAAGGGGTCAGGCAAGGAGACACAATCTCTCCAATGCTATTCACTGCATGCTTAGAAGAAGTATTCAAGCTCTTAGACTGGGAAGACTTAGGAGTGAGGATCAGATGGCGAATATCTCAGCAACCTTCGGTTTGCAGATGACATTGTCCTATTCAGCAACAATGGAGACGAATTACAACAAATGATTGAGGACCTTAATCGAGAAAGTGTAAGAATTGGGTTGAAGATGAATATGCAGAAGACAAAGATAATGTTCACTAGCCTGGCAAAGGAACAAGGATTCAGGATCGCAAGTCAGCCTCTAGAGTCTGTAAAGGAGTACGTTTGTCTAGGTCAATTACTCACAGAGGACCCTGATCATGAGAAAGAAATTTACAGAAGAATAAAATTGGGTTGGAGCGCATACGGCAGGCATTGCCAAATCCTGACTGGGAGCTTACCACTGTCGTTGAAAATAAAAGTGTACAATCATTGCATTCTACCGGTGCTAACATATGGGGCAGAAACATTGAGGTTAACAAAGAAGCTCGAGAACAAGTTAAGGACCGCACAAAGAGCGATGGACCGAAAAATCTTAGGAGTAACGTTAAGAGACAGGAAGAGAGCGGTGTGGATCAGAGAACAAACGGGGATAGCCGATGTTCTACTTGACATTAAGTGGAAGAAATGGAGCTGGGCAGGCCGTGTAATGCGTAGAATGGATAACCGGTGGACCATTAGGGTTACAGAATGGATACCAAGAGAAGGGAAGCGCAGTCGAGGATGGCAGAAAACCAGGTGGGATGATGAAGTTAGGAAATTCGCAGGCTCAAGTTGGAGTACGCTAGCGCAAGACAGGTGTAAATGGAGATCGCAGGGAGATGGCCTTCGTCCTGCAGTGGACATAAATATAGGCTGATGATGATGATGATTATCATGATGATGATGATGATGATGATGATGATGATGATGATGATGATGATGATGATGATGATGATGTGATATTGGATTGTGCCTATTATTGCCTATTATTGGCCAATCCACAAACTTGATGTGCCAAGGTGACACAAGGCGTACGCAGACTTCAATATATTAAGTTAATAGCGGCTTCCACAACAGGCAGATCCACATGGACGGCCATATCGTTGAAGTGTCAGCCGATGTACTGATAGTATGGAGTATATAAATCTATTGAGGTGCAGTGATTACAAAGAGATATATATTGTGTGGTGGTAATACGGTGTGTCGCTATATTACTTTAATGTTAATCGCTTAACGTCAGCATTCATCCCGAGATAGGTTCCTGCCATATCTTTTTTTTTTCAGTTTCATTATCGAAAAACGTCTGCCCCTGCGAGCTTTTTGTGACGGATCCACTCTTACTTCAAACGTAGCATTTTGCGCAGATGCTGCTCTATAATCTGAAACTACACTATTTTTACGCGGTCCAAAATTTCATTGCAGTTGGAATTGTATTCGAGACTGGCTGTTTGGAGAGGATAGGCGGGTTGCTTGTTACTCCCGATGTTGTCGGTTCGTGAAATGCTTGCCGCTACCCCTCAGCCCCGATGAACGTCCCCTGCCTAAGCCTATGGTTCCGGCTGACCATGGGCCGGAGAAGCGTCTGGTAGACGTTCCTGGTGATCATTGTTGAGGCGCTGAGCATGGAGGAGTCGGCGGATGACATGACGGCGGCCGCGATACTGACGAGGCCGAAAATGGCGGTCATGCCCGAGGTCAGGTACAGGATTGTGAACGGCAGCACCCGCGGGCTGTCCTGGTCGTTCAGCTGATACGATCCCGGATAGCCGGCCGCCGTAAAGTCTGCAATGCACATCAGACGACCTGATAGTAGACGACATGCTCTCAGGAGGCGCGCCTATCACTCGCTATCCGGCGCCGCGGGTTGCCATGGCGACGCAACATGCAGCCGGTCGCCGTGGGAACGCGGCCGCGGGAACCGGCGCTTCCTTCAAAACCTCTGAATGCCTCACGGCGCAGCCTAACATTGCATACGCACACGCTCATTAGGTCAAGAAGAGTAGCTTGGAAGAAGCAAATTTATTTATTTATTTATTTATTTATTTATTTATTTATTTATTTATTTATTTATTTATTTATTTATTTATTTATTTATTTATTTATTTATTTATTTATTTATTTATTTATTGATATGTCGATCGATCCACTGACAGTAAACGCACCGGTTTAAGTTTACGTCACTTCAGTTACCAGAGTACGCGTCGAAGAACACCGGTAACATGGCAACTTACTCATCATAATATAATTACTATACTGCTGGTCGTAATTTAAAATGCCTCCGTATTTATCTTCCTTTGAAATCCAGGGACGCTATATACACACATGCATTAGACAAGCAACACCTAGCTGGGGAGAGAAAGAAACAGGTGTCCCACTGGTATGTCTGGCGGCACCTCCGATGAGGACGGGTGGCACGGCGAGGAATATGCAGCCAATGGCCGACATGAACGAGAGAATCTTGGCCTCCACCACGGTCCCGCAGGCTAGCACGCGCTGAAAGTAGACCTGCGTGGTAGGAACATGCCGTGCACCGTTTCACCCACGATAAATAGGCTAAAAAATAGGGACATGAAGTACAGAACGTCTTTAGAACAATGCCTTCGTCTGACGAAATATGTTTTGTCGTATGTTTGTCACACACACACACGCACACACGCACACACGCACACACGCGCACACACACACACACACACACACACACACACCACACACACACACACACACACACACACACACACACACACACACACACACACACACACACACACACACACACACACACACACACACACACACACACACACACACACACACACACACACACACACACACACACACACACACACACACACACACACACACACACACACACACACACACACACACACACACACACACACACACACACACACACACACACACACACACACACACACACACACACACACACACACACACACACACACACACACAACACACACACACACACACACACACACACACACACACACACATACATACATACATACATACATACATACATACATACATACATACATACATACATACATACATACATACATACATACATACATACATACATACATACATACATACATGTCGCAAATGATTGGTCTATGGCGTACCCAGAAGGCTCGTTCAGATTTACGAAAGGGCAGTATAAGCAGTCATTGACGCACGCGTTCGGTCCCCTTCATGCGTCTATTTGATACAAGCATTACGCCTGCAGGAGCTGGCATTCTGTCCCATCTAGGGCCACGCCCAAGGAGAGAGGGGTTTCTTTTAACTTATTTTCACGTTTGAATCATGTATTTCACTGACATAGCATAATATAAACAAATAATGCATATGGTGACATGTACATGTAGTATAATGACATCATGTGTCCCATGTAAATTGTTCCAAAATATTAAAGTATGCAAATGTCACTTTGCTGGACAGACATTTTTTTGTATTTCGCCTAATTTACATAATTACATAATTCATCATCATCATCAGCCTATATTTTATGTCCACTGCAGGACGAAGGCCTCTCCCTGCGATCTCCAATTACCCCTGTCTTGCGCTAGCATACTCCAACTTGCGCCTGTGAATTTCCTAACTTCATCATCCCACCTGGTTTTCTGCCATCCTCGACTGCGCTTCCCTTCTCTTGGTATCCATTCTGTAACCCTAATGGTCCATCGGTTATCCATCCTACGCATTACATGGCCTGCCCAGCTCCATTTCTTCCGCTTAATGTCAACTAGAATGTCGTCTATCCCCGTTTGTTCTCTGATCCACACCGCTCTCTTCCTCTCTCTTAACGTTACTCCTAAGATTTTTCGGTCCATCGCTCTTTGTGCGGTCCTTAACTTGTTCTCGATCTTCTTTGTTAACCTCCAAGTTTCTGCCCCATATGTTAGCACTGGTAGAATGCAATGATTGTACACTTTTCTTGGTTATTTTAGTTATAACATAATTAGTTATTCATTAATCAACTGCAGAAATACTAAATTTAAAGCAAAAGTGGATATGCAGAAATTGTAGACCAGCCCGAAAAGATCCTCATCCAGCTTTCTGTTGCTGAATGCGTGCTAGATAACCATCTTTACTGCGATAGCAATTACATGCACACTCTAGGCGAATTTCAACCGTCGTCGTCGCCGTGACGTTCCGCATAAAATTCTAGCGCAATAACATCGCGGCCGCACGCCGTATGCTGCAGGTGCGAGCGAAAGCTTGCGAGGGTGAGCCGAGAAGTACGTATGGTGGCCTGATGCTGCAGTGTCTTCTCGTGGTCGCAAGGGAGGAAGGCGGGGAGAGTGCGCGCCGTCTTGAGACGCGCATAAGGGGGGGGGGGGGGGGGGGGGTAAGGAAGGGGTAACTTAGTGCGCAAAAATACGAAAAAGGGCCGCGCGACTACAATTTTCTCATTGACACTTGACATGTGAATGTAATATTTATGCAAGTGTATTATTTAATTCTAACCAATGTAATTAGACCAAACACAAATTAGTCTGATTTGCTCCAAGCAACGGTACGCATCATTATCTTGGTTCTGTCCAGCTAGGTGGCAACTGCATATTTTTGAATTTTGGCACAAGTTACGTGGGACACCCAGTATATGTAAGTTATGCCGAGCCTATGTGTCAGGAGCTCTCAGCCCTCCCCTTGGTTACCGGCCTGGCACTCCGTTAACTGCTTTCACCGTCAAGCGCGTGATGCTTTACAACGTTACGTCCGACACGCGCACAGCGTGCTTTGAGCCTAGTATCGCCACCCAACCTGCCACGGGATTCCTCCGAGAGCCGTCATTAGGAAGATGTCGACGAGCTGGCTGACATCTTCACTGGCGACGGTGCCGATCCAGCCGGTGTACTGGGAACCCAGAGTGCCCACCGCCTTGTGGGACATGCATGAAGGCACGCACATCCACTGCACGAGCAGCAAACGAGATACACTGGACTCGATGCCGCTTCACTCGAAAATCATAGACCGGCGAAGTGAGCAACTCGGACAGATTTGTTCCACAACGTCATGTTCTTCCGCAGAACTTTACTTAATCCTGATTCACACATTCATCACATGCCCCGTCCCCACACCGTAACGGCACCGGCGCCCGTCAAGAGATAGCGTTTCCGTGCCGGTTTCTCCTCACAAATGGGACGCCGGAGATGTTTAAGAAGTTCCACGGCCATTTTTGTGCTGCGATAAATGCCATCCATGGAGGAAGGAAACAAAACAGGAGAGGCCCTGACGTCACTTTTTTTGAAGCCGGAAGTGCAGCCATGTTGGTGTGCCACCTCTCTTTGCGCCTCCAATCAGGGGTTCTGCAACTCGCCGGAGCAGATGGGCGCGAACTTTGAACTTCCATTGTTACGAGCCGCCGGAAGTGTGTGCTCCTGACGCGCGTCAAAACAAAGCCTACAAAACTTCTGTAGCAGTTTTAGTGAAGCAGACGCGCTCCTGTGTTTTTCCGTGGCACGTTGAAGAAGACAACGAAGACTCGCGCCGTGATTGCTTGAGTGTATCTGTTGCTGGCCGACACTCACACTCACAGACCCAAAACACAACTTTCAAGCTTACACACCAAACCCCAAAGTCAGCTTTTCTCGCGAACAAAAGGTGCTGCGGGAAAGACACCGGCGGAAAAATCGTATCTCACTTTTCAGCGACCGAGACCAGCAGCGAAAGCTTCAGGAGCGCGGTTGCCATGGCAACGTTGTCATTTGGGGTACCCGTCCCAGTGCTCCTTTGCGAAAAACAGCACGTGACTTCCGCCACACCTTCTCCAATACGCTCGTGCTGGCCAGGGCCTCTCCTGGGGTTTCCTTCCTCCATGATAGCCATCCTGTTCGGTATCAAATGGCCATGACACCGAATTTTCCAGATTGAATCGACGACTTGCGAAATTCTGCGCGCCCTCTATCGTGCTATGACTGAACTACAAAATTTTGGAAAACAAGGCAAATCTCCGCTTTCGCTATCGGTGATATTTGACAGCTTCTTGGCCAGTTGAGTTCGGCCGGCCGAGAAGCTGTCGTTTCACGAGATAGCGATAAGGTGGCCTATACAGAACACGCGCTCTTCACCAATGGTCAGTCGCTTATGCTGTCTCAAGGTTAAAAAAAAAAAAAAAGCCTTGCACTCGGCCGCGCAATGCTTGAAACAGCGAAGTATTTTCCGGAAGTGCGCGCGAGCTTTTAACGCGATAGCGTTTAGGGCCCTGTGTCGCAGAAAATCCGGCGTCAGGCGTCGGCATTGGCGCCCGCGGCCGAGAAAATAATTCCCAACCACGTTTAGGTATGCCACACCATTCTATAATTAATGTTGCTCATACCTTGCCTTGCGTTTTTGGCAAAGCTATTCCTCGGGATTTTGAGAATGACAATCCACAAACAAATGTCATGAAACAAAACACCCACAGCGCATGCCTTTTATGTTAAACCTTCTCAGGCTGAAATATTAAAAGTGCCAAATAAATACGGAAACCTGAAAATTACGTAATTTCCTTGGCGCGGTTGTGCACTATCTCCGGGATCGGCCCACGCAAGAGGCCGCGTTTCCACCAGAAAGCTCGCCTACGAGCGTTCGCCGCCAGTGTTTGCCCGTAACCGTATACGGTTGCATAAGCTGCAATCGTCGGGAACCATGAGTAGTAGTCGGGGATCTTTGAATGCTATCGCGTTCCACTCTTAAAAGCGAAGCTTAATAGTGGAACCATTTATTTTTTAACACGAAAGTGTTTTATGCCGGGGTCCACCAAGACTTCACTGACGTATTTCCGTCACGGAAATACGTCACACGAACATACACGAACATAATACAAAGAAAGAAACCAGAAGAAAAAGTTCCACAAACATGCAAAATTTGGAAATCGAACCCACGACCTCTCGGTCCGCGACGATAGATCGCCGAGCGTTTAACCCATTGCGCCACAAACGCATTTGCAGAGAGCTACACAGACGTGCCTTATATATCTAAAACTCCTCCGTGTACCCGCGCTCTTGCTCGGGGCGGTGCCGCCGCCTACGAGCAGAAAAGAGAAGTACTGCATTATGACACTAATGCGCACCGACAGTGAACGCTTCGGTGGTCTCAGCACTACGACGCCTCGATGCCAGCATTCGAAGGGACGCTGGCATCAAGAAGCACTACCAACGCGTTCTCGCAGAAGCACTACTAGGTGGCGTTCACCGTACTCAGCACAGCGGAGCGTGGCCTCCGCAATTAGCTCTGAAAATGTTTCTGAAGTTGATCGCGGAGGCTGCAATTACGACGCGCTGTACGCGCTGATTTGACTCGGTGACGATTCAGTTACGTGCTTTGTCTTGCGCGTTGTATTAGTGTGTCAGTTACGTGCTTCGTCTTTCGCGTTGTGCTAGCGTGTGCAGCGTAGTGCAGCTTCCATATGCACGACGGTTGCTCATGGTCATCGACGTTGGTAGTCGTGATGGAGGAGACGTGCCACCAGGCGTCAGCGTGGGTGCATCAACGCCTAAGGGCGCTTTAGCCACAAAACACCAATAGACATTATATATCAATGTGCAATAAACATTACACTACTTCTGTGAAGACACGTTTCACTTTCGTGTTCTATACCGATTCCTATATAAGAGGGATCAACCACATTTTTTTTTAGTTTTATTTGTGTATACATTTCCACATTAGACTACGGCTATCCTTTTTTACACAACCCGTCGTAACAAAATGACTGTGCCGCCGTAATTGTCGGCCCTTGACATCAACAACAGCGACATCATGCTTGCACAGAACACTTTTTGGTTGGGCCCAGAAGCTTTTAAGTTCCAGCGAATCACTGCAGAGGGTGAAATCAGTGTTTTTATTTTATGACCGATAGTACTAAGTTATAACTTTTAGTTATTTACATATCATAAGAAGCCAACAAACAATAACACCAAGGACAACATAGGGGGAATTACTTGTACTTATTAATTGAATTAAAGAAATGATAAATTAATGGAAATGAAAGTGGAAAAAACAGCTGTCCGCCGGTGGGGAACGAACCCACGTCTTCGCATTACGCGTGCGATGCTCTCAGCATTGAGCTACCGCGGATCCGTTTTCCCATCCACTTTCTGGGGTATTTATGTTTTTACAACTAGAACTAACCCTGGGAGCGTTAGCAAGCGCCACCACTCACAAACCATAGGGCGGATGTGGAACATCCTTTCTGCCGCAGGCGTCACGAGCACGTGATCTTTTTGGGTCATGGCAACTGGTCAATAAACCCACATATGCTACCTGAAGGCATCATTGCTGCCGGATTCGAGCCCTCGTTATGTAGTGAACGAGAAGAGAGGGAACCGAGGGGCCTGATTTATAATAAGCATATCATAAGAAGCCAACAAACAATAACACCAAGGACAACATAGGGGGAACCACAAACCATGGAACATCCGCCCTATGGTTTGTGAGTGGTGGCGCTGGCTAACACTCGCAGGGTTAGTTCTAGTTGTAAAAACATAAATACCCCAGAAAGTGGATGGGAAAACGGATCCGCGGTAGCTCAATGGTGAGAGCACCGCACGCGTAATGCGAAGACATGGGTTCGTTCCCCACCTGCGGATAGCTGTTTTTTCATCCACTTTGATTTCCATTAGTTTATCATTTCTTTAATTCAATTCATAAGTACAAGTAATTCCCCCTACGGCGTAGAAGTTCAGCTGTCCAGCGATCTGCGACGTTCTCACGGCTTCTTTTTCTATGAGCTAAAACAAAGTGCACAAGTAAAAAACAAATTGATAACAGTGGTTATGCTGTGAAAACCGGTTACTGTCAAAAAGCAGACCATGTTAATGCGCTAATCAAGTTTTAGAAAAGGGGCCCCCAAAGTTTGGGGCCCCAAAGAGCTTTGCGGATGTTAGCGTTGGGGCATGCCGGAGTGAAGAGTTTTAGAATAGGCGTTTTGCGTTTACGGATAGCGTGTTGCGCTTGCAGCGTCACTACGGCGTCAAAGAAAAGCTGTTATAAATATTAAAATAAAATATACCATTTTTAGATAAGAAGAGTAATTTAGATGTTCGTGTTTTCACGTTTAATTACAATTTAGAACTTATTCTATTAGCAGCAAGCAACTTGTTGCGCTTAGTTTTGAGTAACCAACTTGCGTACCTTCACCCAGCCAAGTCAATCCATGTTAGGCCTACGAGCCATGAAATCGACAATTGAATCCGGAATCAGCGGTGTCTAATGAATCAATCTTCCTTAGACACGTTAGTTGAGAGAAAGCGATAACCGCAGTCACTTCTCCTAGCTTACGAACTTCACGCGTTACCACGAATCGAGCCTAGTTTTGTGCTCGGTTATAGAGCCATCGCTTCGGTGGGTGCCGCCATGTTTGTTGACGCAAAGCTTTTGGGGCAGCTTTTGGGGCTCTCGCTAAATTGGTTAAATAGCTTGCCCGACTCAAAACCCAAAGGCATTTGTGTCTCCCGCATGCGCAGTGGCTTCGACGCTATTTCTTTGGGGCCCCAAAACGTTTGGGGCCCCTATTCTAAAACTCTCTAATTGCTGGGGTTTTACGTGCCAAAACCACGATATGATTGGGAGGCATGACGCAGTGGGGGACTCAGGATTAATTTTGGCCCCCTTGGGTTCTTTAACGTACACCTAAATCTAAGTACACGGGTGTTCCTGCATTTCGCCTTGATCGAAATGCGGCCGCTGTGGCCGGGAATCAAACCCGCGTCCTCGAGCCAGCAGCGCGACCCTCACAAGCTAAGCTAACACGGTGGGTGAAGTTCATGTGACGTGGTGCACTGATGTCATCGTGGCAAACATGTTTCGATATTAGCAGAATGAGTATCTGCATCCATGACGTTACGGGCAAACCATCTAGAAGTAAAAGCACCAGAACCCACCTTTGGCTCGGGGTCTTGCTCCCCGTCTTTTTTATACGTTCTCACATACTTGGCCCACTTTCCCATGTTTGGATTCTTCTCTCTGAGGAGAATCCGATCTCATGTCCAACCTATCGAAATTAACTTGAATGTAAGCACGAACAAAAATTCATCTGGCAGGAGAAGGAAAACGGCAGTAAATTAGCTTCGCGCGAGAAACATGGAGTAGGTCGAAAGCTGTGCCCGGCGTGATACTTCACCCAGAAGACATGGCCATGAACGCACTGGAGCGTGTCATCCACCCGTGCTTCCCTTTCATGTCGGCGCCACGATCGCCCGACGGCCCCGACCCTATGTTATTGATCTCCCTTCCTGAGCATAGCCATGTTTTAAGTTTGAAGTTTGAAGTTTATTTTGCTTCCATTACAGAAACAAGGAGCAGGAGCAAAAGGCTACAAAGGCCTGACAAAGGGCTCCCGCTTCTGTTGACACTCAGCGTCAGCGGTACAAATGACAATACGAAATACTTCACACATGTTCATATCAAATTAAATGTCACATAAGCAGTATACAGATCACATGATGTATGACATGTAGCTTAAATCAAATTAATCCGGATAAGTAGCCCGGAATACAAAAGAAATATGCGCATTAAACAGTAGTTAAATACAGATGATTAAGAATCTGTAGAATAAATTTCCTGTGACTTCAGTAAAAAATAACATAGGAGACGAAAGTGAATTGCATAATTCAGTTGTAAAAAAAATAAAAAAAGCATAACAATATGACACGAAAATGATACACATCGTGCATATTCCATTTGATGCTCTATAATATACAGTTTCATAGATTTTTTTGACAAAGTACAAAAATCAAGGGGACTTAGGCGATTTAGTAATTGCGGAACCTGGTAGCCTATATGTTGCCTGCCATAAACTGTTCTGAACTTCGGTATTACCCTAGTTTCATTGCGTAGGGAATACCGACATTTTGATTCGGATGATTTAGCTGTGTAGAGTTTGTTCGTTTTGATATGTTGGAATAGCCTATAGTAGTATATCTGGTTAGCTTTCAGTAAAGTGTGTTTAATAAACAAATCATGCGTTCGCAGATCTTGAAGCCTACCTGTGTAGTTTTCAAAGCATCTAAGGACTCTCTTTTGTAATATTATCAATTGTTGATAGTTTTTTTAGTATGTCGTACCCCAAACGAGCAAGCAATATGTAAGTCCAGAGTAGTACAGTGTACTGTGAAACACCCACTACTCCCAGGTTCATCCCGATGCCCTGCGATCGGGTGCATAAAGGTCAAGCGGGGTGTAAGTTCAAGTGCATCAAAGATCAAAGCCACCGCCTCAGACAACGGCGCAGAGAGGGAATGGAAGGTAAGGGATGTTCATTTCGCGCACGCACACACGCACAGCCACGCCGGCCGGCTCAGCCAGCTAAAACATAGCATTTGAGATCAGAGCCACATCTGGAGCGTGGATCAGGGCGCCACTTATAGCCCAAACAAAGCGGTGTCGGAGATTTTCAGTGGCCCAAATATAGCCACATAGCCAACTCGACCAATCGACGCCAAAAAAAAAAAATTCCTGTAGCCCAATTTGGCTATATATAGCCAAACCTGGCAACACTGCACGGTGTTGTTCGTCTGTCGTCTGAGCGCAAAGCTCACCTGAAGGAATCCGAGCTCTTAATAGCTGGGAACTTCGATGATCAGAGTTTCCCACTGCCGAGAAGACGAAAGAAGTGGGACGCCGATGGCCGCTAGTGGCTGCTAGTGGTCATTGTACATTTATGCCAGAAACCAAAGGGCGTCCCCTACGTGCACTAATCGGTGGAGTGTACCGAGGCGCTGCTGTGGCCTGCCTGTCCGAAGTGATTTTCTATAGGCCAACAGACGCAACTCAACCAAAATTGTGTACAGGCGGCAATTTTTTTACATAGACAATTCCGCGAAGCTATAAATACCATGCCCTGCGTTCTTCTTTCCGTGGTTTTCCGCGCCAAAACCAGTTCTGAATATGAGGCACGCCGTAGTGGGGGCTCCGGATTAATTTTAACCACCTGGGGTTCTTTAACGTGCACTACAACGCAAGCACACGGGCGTTTTTGACCATGCCCTGCGTCTCGGTGTCAACCGTAATGTGCTCACCAACAGTATGGCGGTGGTGGCGAGCTGGAGGGCGTCCGTGTACGTGACCGAGAAGAGACCACCCAGCGACGTGTAGAAGAAGATTACCAACGCGGAGATGATGATGAAGTAATGAGAGTCAACCTTGATGATCACGCTCGCCGTGTCACCTGCACGCAAAAGACGAATTAATATATGTTAGCGACGCTCGTTTTCTAGTGCCTTGCCGTGCTGCTTATACCTTTGCGTATATACAAAGGACGCAAAGAGAGCAAGACATGTGTCAGATATCAGATCCGATTGATTGATTGATTGATTGATTGATTGATTGATTGATATTAGTGTACATTTGCGTATTCAAAGGACAACTATAACCATAATGACCAACCCAATTAGGCCAACGGCATTTTAAGCCTCCCATGAAGACCTAGCTCCCATTGCGCATGCTGGTAGTGAACCAGTAGGTGCACGAAATAGGTGACATGCTGGGATTAATGTACACACATTTTTTTCTATTTTTATGCGTTATACGATGCGCCCACGATGCCTTTGGTGAGCTAAAATATTCACCTTGTTGATTTTACGTGGAGATTGAGGGCATGTTATGGGTGATGGGCAGGCAAGAGTTGAAAGTGTGTGGTTTAATTACGACCTTTGCTAAACATTCGTTAAACAAATGCTGGAAAGCGTGATCTGCGGGTAACGTTTTGAACAATTGAGTCATGAGCGGGCAACGTTTTAAAATGCATGGTTTAGTTACCGGTAACCGAAACTTTTAATGGAGCCCGTCTAAAGAAACGGCCTCGCTGAAAAAAAATTGGGCTAGGATTTTGCAAGGCCGCGCAACTCGGTTGTATTTTCGGCTATTTGAACATTTTACTGCGATACCAATTATGGATGACATTCAAGGTACGGTTCACACTGTCGGCGCCGCCGCCGCGACGCACCCGTATCGATGCTGCATGCGCGCAGTGTGTCGGAGGCCACGTGATGTGCTGCGCGTGCGAGGGCAAGCCATGCGAAGGCGAGTATTTAAGGCGAAGAGGCCGATGCCTTGTCTAGTAAGCACGTTACGTGGCCTCCGGAGACGCGCAGGACGTTTCGCTGCAAAAACGATGAAGCCCATTGGACGCTCCGTCAAGGTCCGCTTACTTGGCTCGGCAAAGAGCCAGGACACGTTTTGTCATCCGCTGCTGACATATGGCAGCTGCGCGCACGCTCACTAACGTTCCTGCTGAGCAGCTGTGTGCCAACCTGGTCTGAGCGTACGGGACATTCAAGATAAACCACCCGATACCTTCACTAGGCGGAAACGAACGCCTACGGTTTTCTGTCGGCCTCATATTCGTGCACCATCAAGATATGACGCCTGCAACACCGCTGGCGACGCTTCTCATCATTTCGTCATGGCTGCCAAGGCGATGTTTCGTTGTCTCTGCTGCTCAGCCGGCAGTTGCAAGGTGGGCAGAATTGCGACACTTTGACGGAAGAGCTCGAGTTCTACGCCAAACTTTGCTATCGCTGTCACAGCTCCGACACTTTGACGAAAGTGCCATTTTTCTTAGCATTCGGATAATGTAACCCTCGAACTCCCTGTATAGCTCAACAGCGGCATGCCGCAGCCGCTACATCACCGCGGAGAGTGCGTGCAGCACTTGCCCAGAGCCGC
The DNA here is from genome assembly GCF_013339745.2 of Dermacentor silvarum. NCBI lineage: Eukaryota > Metazoa > Arthropoda > Arachnida > Ixodida > Ixodidae > Dermacentor > Dermacentor silvarum. The sequence goes on from NC_051156.1 coordinate 181,629,838, forward strand.
TAGTATGGCAGCCGTCCAGAATATCTCGCCGAGCACGGCCGGCACGCAGAACATTAGTCCCGTCCAGCGGCCGTAGTGCGTCTGGAACGGGTCCAGCATCGTCAGCGAATCTGTCAGCCGCATCTTGGTCGCGAAGAAAGCGCCGCCTGCGCATAAGAGAGAGAGGGCATCGCTGGAATCGTGGATACACCGCACCCTCACAAGTAAAAGATTCTCGTCTATACGGCACATAACCACAAACAGGATATGAATTAAAATTAAACTATGGGATTTTAAGTGGCCATTACCGCGATACAATTATGACGCACGCCGTAGTAAGAAACTCCAGATTAATTTTGACCACCTGGCGTTCTCTAACGTGCAGGCTATACACGGTATACACGCAGGAAGCCTCCGTGTCAGGCCCGGTGGCGAAACACGCATAAAAGAACAGGCTCTGTAGAAGTGACAAAGGGAAATGAAATTAAAAGTAGCAGACTCAAGGCGAACAATCATGCGATAGCAAATTATTGGACAGCTATACGAAGTAAGGGTAGTAGTTTATCGGCCGTATAAACTTGTAAACATTCGCTTACCAACTAAATCAACAAGCATGGTGCCACGGGCGCACAGGCAAACATGAACACATTTCACTCGATGACCGTGGACACTCGCCGTCAGAACGCTCCCGTGATTAAGAGTGGCAGCAGCAGCGAGTGAACTGCCTTTCGTGCTGATTCTCGCTTCTTATCGGCGAGAATACAGAGCACACGTAGCTATTAGCCCTCGTTGCGCCTAGACGCTGTACCCATCGCACATCGCTTTCAAGAGGGGGGCCAGGGGGGCCGCGCGGCCGCGCCATACGCAGCCGCCGCCGGAGTAGAACGACCCCCTTTCTCCCTTCACCCCCTTGCCTTGCGCGTGATGGGCGAATGCGCGCTTCCTCCCTTGCGCGTGCGACATCGAGCCACCCCAAGGCTCCCCCTCGCACGCTTTCACTCGCACCCACCGAATAGGGCGCGCCGCTGCGACGTTATCGCACTTGGACGTTATACGGAACATCACGGCGACGACGGAAATAAGTGTCCATATATTTGCTATTGCAATACTAATGAAGAAACATAAAAGGTTAAATAAGAAACTCGAACGTAGGACCCGTTATATAATCATCTTCCGAACGGTTTGGCGAGGGGCCAGAAAAGCCGTACAGAGCTTCTTACGGAGTTCTTATCCGATTCCACGTATTGCAGCTCGGCTAGGGAGAAACGGAGCAATGCGCGCTATTCCCGCGGTTGTACTGTATCATCTAGGGAAAGGCCGCTTTCGAGAAGCGAAATTCCCCACATGTTACCCGCGCAATTCACTCATGGGCATAACGGTCGGCCAAACACGAGAAAGGAGGCCTCGTGCCGACCAAGTGAGCATCAATTAAAAACTGCAGGGAAGCAAACATTCTTGGCCGATACGCTTAGTCTCAGATGTCACGTGTTGGGCTAACACTGCGAGGGAAAAAGCGAAGAGAATGGCTTCGCGGAGAATTTGCTTGCCAAGGCCGGCTGCGTGATTGTTATGCTCCCTCCAAGCTTATTTCTTTCCACATGCTAGGTTGCCTATTGGAAATTCGGCCCTACATGGTTGACAGACCATTGCAAGCATTTTTTGGTTTGTAGTTGCTTTTAGTGACACCCTCCTCAGGATTAGCTCTCGCCACTAGCTCTCCGCTCTACTCTTCCCCCATACTCACAGGGCACCCCGAGCCCGGCAAGCCACTCGCCTATCCCATGGGGATGATATCCTTTATATATATATATTCTGAGACTAGGGTTAAAAATTGTCACGGAGCACTCCTTCCTGGTGCTCTTCTAAAACGTCAGCTTGTGTTCGGTGGTAATGCGATGACACCCGAAAGCTTGCGCAGAGCGACGTGGTGGCTTCGCATTCAGAGGTGTAGAGACCTTTCGCATGATTCAAGCACAGATGATGATTTCTAATGGACTCCCCTATAAATGAGCCGGCCATCTAGCATGCTTTAACTAATCAACATTTACTACATCTACCGAAGTCTAGCATTTTGGATATCTGTAATTTAACTTTCTCTTCATTAAAACCTCAACATTTATATTGTGAACTCACCTAATCCTGTGACGACGCAGGTTCTATCTTTTCCCGGCTTTTTTTCCCCCTCCAATACTCCAAACGTCTCTTTGCTTGTTTCGACCACTCACATTAACATTCCTATCAACTCTGAACTCTAGTGCCTCTGAATGGTGGACGTTCCCTACGGTCCTGCCTACCTGGCTGTGTGAATGTTTGGCATCCATTACAACATTAACGCGGCTGTGCGGCGCACCCTCTATTCACAGTAGCAGGATGACCGCCATAAGCTTACCAAGAATCAGGCTCATCGCGTAGCCAAGCGGAGCATGGCAGTTGACGATGCCGTACTTGTAGACTGCCTCGGCGGTGCCATTCAGATAGCCGCCTCCAACCCAGGTTGCTGTAATAGCAAGAATACTAATTAGAATCGGGTGGACATCTATCGAAAACTTAAGAAGTTCGAGCCAAATAAACGCTTTAAAAACATGGTCCACTGGCTAACATCAGTTTTTCTTTCTTCCCTTCCTTTTTTTTCTTGTATTCACTTCTAACGGATATATATATATATATATATATATATATATATATATAATCGGTTGTGACACCATTGTTCGGCATTCTCGAATGGATTCCTGCAAAGGTGCAAGTTATCTGCATAAGAAGTCACAATGTTCAGGTAACTTATTGGAAGAGATTCACCAATTATTCTTATTGCGATAACAATTACAGTGACAGTCCAGACGATCTTTCACCAACGCCGTCGGCGTTGCCGTGAGGTTCCGCGTGAATTTCGGTTTATCTATGCCGTATGAAAGATAGAACCTATACCATTCAACCAGCAAATTAACTCGGGCCAGGTTGTACGCTTGCGACTGAATCATTCCCCGGAATTTTTGAGAATGGCAGCCCACAAACAAATGTCGAGAAACATGACATTCACAGCGCATGGCTTTTACTTTACATGTTCTGAAACTGTTAAATATCAAAAGTGCAAAACATTATTAGTGTTCAAACCTGAAAGTGATGTCATTTTACTGGTGCAGTTCTTTATGGGTCGGGTATTGGCGCCTGTACGTGCGATGCGATTACAAGCACCACACGGTGTGTCGAAGCTTTTCAAGGGCCCAAGAAATGTCAGCTTACTCGCGTATGTCGCGTCCGCGTTAGTCGGACCCGCGTGTAGATAGAACACCGTCCGATGAGTTCAAGCGCGGCCTTGCTATCGCAGACAGTGCTTCGCGCTTCGGGCGACGCTGCCAATATGTATTTAGAGCGCAGCTGTTAGGCGTCCGTTCCTGCGGCGAGCGTCGGCGTCGTACCACTTAACCGAGCGAATGAGCACAGCAAAGGATGAGAGGGAACGCGGAGCCCCGCGGGAGATGAAAAAGACTGCGATTGCAAATAGAGTGCGAGGGGGAAAGCGGAGGAGGTGGGCGCAGCCGAAAGCAAGCCGAAAGGGACGGCCGGAGCAAAAGACCTGCCAGCGCGCGCAATCGCGGTGGCCACGAACCACGCTGCCATTTCACTCACCGGTCATGGACGCGACGCCGAGCGTCAGCGGCAGCTGCCGGTTTGCGACGAACAGCCTGAGCAGGAAGTCGTCGTCGTCAATCTTCCGCTTGGATACGCGGGATCCATGCGGACCGATCGAGTGGCTCAGTGTCGGGAGCACCTTGCGGCCTCCCCAGACGCCGACGATGATGACTGAGAAGTAGTACAAGATTATGAACAGCAAGGCCACTATGTTCACAGCTGCCATAGCGCCTCTCCTGGCCTTCCGCTTGGGACAAGGGCCGAATGGGACTGCCGCGTGCCACGGGACACACGCGAAACTCGCGAGCGGCGCTTCTGCTGATGATGATCGTTCGAAACATCGCCACGTACCCACAACGGATTACCCGCCGTGGTGGCGTATATAGTGACCTTGGCGGTGCGTTGCTAAGCCCGAGAACGCGGGGTCCAATCCTGGCCGCGACGGCCGCATTTCGATGGGGGTGAAATGCAAGAAATCGACCGCGTACCGTGCAACGTTTGCACTTTAAAGAATTGCATGTGGTCAAAACAAATCCGGAGTCCCCCACTCTACAGGGTGCCTCATAATCATATCGTGGTTTTGGCACGTAAAACCACAGAACGTAATTATTTTTAATGCCTACAATGGAGGAATATAAACGATGCGGGTGCATGGTACAGTAAGAAGAAACGGGACAATATTTCAGGTCCAATTTACGTGGTAGAATCTACGCAAAGCAAAGCTTTAGTCAAGCGGTAGATTATGTGCCATAAAATTAAATACAATGCGTACGATCTTTTTAGTACGCATCGAGTGCAATACAATCTACAAGACAAAAAATATTTATTCTCTTACTATGCAACGCGTAATCTCATGCATTGTTATGCACCCCACAGGTCACGGCGGCCGCATTTCGGTGGGGGCGAAATGCGAAAACACCCGTGTACTTAGATTTAGGTGCACGTTAAAGAACCCCAGGTGGTCCAACTTTCCGGAGTCCCCCACTACGGCGTGCCTCATAATCAGATCGTGGTTTTGGCATGTAAAACCCCATAATTTTTTTTTAAGTCACAGCTTTAACCTTGTAAATGCCGAACGCACTATTACATCAGGACAATTCAGAATAGCTTGTTCATCTTTATTTTTGTGCAAGGAGAGTACATTTGTAAACAAAGAAAACAATTAAATATTATCTGATTGAAAACTTAATATGGCAATTAATTCATTAGTAATGGTTTCTTTAACTACGCACACTGACAACTCGCTCCGGCTATGTGTTAAGCTTCCCGTGCGGAAATCACAATTTTAAGGTATGAAACTCAGCGTAACACATTGGATGATACGTTCGTCATTACACGGTTACCATCACGTAATGTCTGTTTGGGCACTACAACGCTCAGAAGCTCTACCTAAATGCAAACAGCAGTCCATGCGAATGCACTTTGTCAAATGTCGACGCAGTGAGGTCGCGAAGGCGATGTTTGGTGTGTGTCGAGGGAAGGATGGTGAGGGTGGGGAGGATCACGGCTCTAAACACAGAGGTAAGTTGGATCGTTGCACGCTCGTTTCATTCCTCCTGCTTTGGTATATATATATATATATATATATATATATATATATATATATATATATATATATTGTAGTGGGGAATATGCATGTAGGCGCCGTGGGCATTGCCATCGCTTCGGCGCGAGACCCGAGCTCGAGCTACGGATGCCAACAGCTAGGACTGTGCCTACAAAGCTACTTGCGATCCCTCGGACGAGTCTCAATAAATCCCCCTTTCATTTGGTGGAAGTGCTGGGTAACCTCGAAAACTGGAACTCCGAAGCCGGACGCTCCCCACTGCTACGACCATGCCTGACGACACCGCCCAGGAAGATACACCTCAGCCTCCAGCGGTCATCGTTTCTGGTGTGTTGCGCCAGCGTGATCCTGCCGTCTTTAGCGGCACTGATGATCATGACGTGGAGGATTGGTTGTCATCGTACGAGCTGGTAAGCCGGCACAATAAGTGGGACGACGCCAGAAAGTTGCATAACGTGTTGTTTTACCTTACCGGCGTCGCGAACCTCTGGTTCCGAAACCACGAACACGATTTCACCACATGGACTGCATTCAAGACCAGTTTTGCAGAAGTGTTCGGGCGTCCCGCTGTGCGCAAGCTTCGCGCTAAACAACGCCTACGTGGGCGCGCGCAACTTCACGGTGAAACGTTCACCAGCTATATCGAAGATGTCATTGACCTGTGTAGGCGAGTGAATTCGTCAATGGCTGAACAGGACAAGATAAAACACATTATGAAAGGCATTGATGAGGACGCCTTTCAAATGTTGTTAGCGAAGGATCCGCGTACTGTGGCTGACGTCATCAACTTGTGCCAAAGTTTTGACGAGCTACGGAAACAACGCATCTTAGCTCGACGCCCACCACCCACGGAAGATTCGCTAGCAGCATTGGTTATTGGCGACAACCAGACAACTTTGCTGACTCAGATAAAAGAATTTGTGCGGGAGGAGGTTGCGCGACAGCTCTCCATTTTGCCGACCACAGAGAAGCCTTCTCACTCTTTGGCTCCAGCGATCCGGCAGATGATTCAAGAGCAAGTGACCGAAGCTCTTCCATCTTCGTATCAGCCGGCTCCCGTGGCCGCACCTCTGACGTATGCTGAGGCGGCTGCACGGGCTCCTCGCCTACCGGTGTTCTCTCCTCCGCCTTCAGCGCCTCGCCCGCCGCTGTTCTCTCCTGCGCCTTTGCCTCGGTAGCCGGCGGCTCACTTCTTCGGTGCACAACAGCAGGATACAAATCCTTGGCGCACTGCTGATAACCGCCCCATATGCTACGCCTGCGGCACCCCGGGACATGTAGCGCGCTTCTGCCGCCGGCGTTTCCCGGCCTTCATGGGCACCACGCGAGCCCCCAACTACGGATTCCGACCATTTCGTATGCCACAACAGCCGCCACCGGAAGTCTACGTTGCTGATGACGTACCAGCTCCGGAGTACCAGCCCTTTGGTGCTCGTCGCTCGCCTTCCCCTCGACGCCGCTCCCTCTCACCTATGCGTCGTCGGCCCAGCGCCAGTACTGAGGCAGAAAACTGATTTCCGCAGTTCCTGAGGCACGAACTGCGTCGTCGTCGGAAAATCGGAAGTCCTCGCTTCTCCCCGACGGCGTCGACAACAGTTCTGCGCGTTTCTGGTGCTGCTGCATGTCTAAGTTTATACAGCTGATAAAACTACTATCCTAAAGCCCGTTTCACATGGTGCGATTTCGTCTGTGAATTCGCACGTGCGAATTCGCAGCTGCGGAAAATAGGCCGCCGGACCCTTCGTGCGTGCGTTTTTTCGATGTTTGGCGTGCTGAACTTCTCTGCGAAAAACGCTGATGCGGTGGTAGCCACTGTAGCGGTGGAAACAGACGACCAATAGGAGGCGGCTCGGCTCGCTCATACGTCATCGCCAGTCAGAATGCTTAACGAGTATGCGAAAAACGCAGCTGCCGTAGACCCATGTGAAACGGGATTGCGAATTTCGCATCTGCGGAAATCGCAGCTGCGAAACACGCACTGAAAAATCGCACCATGTGAAACGGGCTTTACTTCGTATAGCTCTCTAGTACTTTGCTATCGTAACGCGCGATAGTACCGAAGACTTCAGTACGAACGCGGGCAAAACGCCGACGGCGTCGACAACAGTTCTGCGCGTTGCTGGTGCTGCTGCATGTCCAAGTTTATACAGCTGATAAAACTTCACTCCGTATAGCTCTCTACTAATTTGCTATCGCAATTGATGCTTCGCCTTTCGGGTGAAACCCCGACAATTTTTTATATAAATACGCATTTGGTGCCGCAACTAATCGTCGCCTCCCCTCCCTCCCGTCTCCCCACGGCCTTTCGCACGACGGAAGAAGTCGCGTTTGCTCTCTATATAGGGTGATTGTAAAGGAGGAAAGAGACGCTTAATTCTGCAGCCCTTCAGGGAGCACGGCGCAGAACGCGCGTTTGCTCTCCGACGTGCGTTCGCTCCCCGTGAAAGCGCACGTCCCTCGCGCCCTTTCACTCGCACATACAGCGTCTGGAGCGCGGCGACGATTTCATCGCCGTTGACGTCATACGGAACCTCACGGCGACGGCGACGGCAGAAATCCGCTTTTAGAGTGTCCATATAGTTGCTATCGCAATAAAATTAATGAGCCATGCCATTTCACTCTGTGATGGTGGATGACCAGTGGAGGTGTTTAGCACACGACACAGATGTGACACAGAATTTTTAACAAATGTACGAACATATTTATTGTCCTGATCGGTGGTCATCGTGACGATATATGTACGCACACACATTCGCGTATCACATCTGTTATTTAATCTCTTCGTCACGTAAGACAATGAATGGCTCATTAAGCAATGGCTCATACTCCCGTAAAAGCTGCCTCTCCATACGACGACAGAAATTAAATTGTTAGCTGGAATGATGAGCGGGAATGGAGCCAGCTGTGGAAGAAGAAGACGATGACGAACGCGTGAAGGTTGTTTCACTTGGCACGATTTTCACTCAGCGACACAGCGAATTCCGTCGCTCAGCGACCGCCGCGACGCCGAAGGCTCTCCGCGACTCGATTCCAACATGTTTACAGTGTACAACTCTTCTATAGTACACTGTAAACATGTTCGCGCTATATAGTTCACTACAGTCGCGCAGCCGCTGAGTCGCAGCGATCGGCGCGATGTGGGCTGAGCAACGTGTGACGTAACAGCAGGCGCTGTCGAAATAGGCGCTTTCCTGTTTTATCGCGTTTTGGAAGCTCAGCGGAGCAATGTCGCGCGCTAGTTTCAATTATGCTTTAAAACAGGGCCTACCCACCAGCGGCTGTGGCTCAGGAGCTTCATGAAAAGAGACGCCGCACGCTATCCAGGTCGTGAGCAGACGCCGCCTTCAACATATACTGCACGTACCCACTTGATGGTCACCGTCGTAGATAGATAAACTTTAATCCAAAGATAGTTTTGTCTTGCCCCAATGGGGCATCGCTAATGGTCGGGGCCCCTAGTCCAGGGCTCCGCTGGCTCTTGCCATCTTCTCTGCTCTCTGGATCAGCTTGAGCTGGTCGTCGAGGGCCGAGCTGGACAGCAGTGCCTCCCATTGCTCCCTCGTGGTGTTCGTGTCATGGTGTTCTATGTTGTGTAGCATGCACTCCCACGTAATGTGGTATAGGGTTGGTGTGGCCCCACACCGCGTGAACCTCTTCATCGCTACAAATTGTGCTATGTGCTTGCACACTCAGTGGTAGCCTTCGCTGCCCAGTAGATCCACGGGCACGATACCATGCCGTAGTGTTCCTCTACGCCAAGAAGTGGATTCTAGGGCTAGTAAAGCCGATGACCCTATAGGCAAGCAAGGAGCTGAAAAGAATGACAAAAAAAGCGTTGAAAAAATGCTGAAGCACCTGCTACAATCAATGCGCGTGATTCTCTGTGATTTCTAGACTCAGGCCGCTAAAAGCGCCGTGCATCTCCTCGCCGTACTGGAGCAGCTGATCGCTGCTCATTACATAATTTAATTACCTTTCTTGGCAACTGTGCTGCTCACGCAGGCGAAGCCCATGCACAAGCTTCTTGCGGCGAGTTTTTGTGAACTTTAAATTGCATTCGTGACTCCGTCCATGCTCTAGAAGGTAGATGACACTTTGAATGACCTTTTTGGACTTTGTTGATAGCTATGAGGATACTGAACTTGCCTTTACCGTTGTACATCCTTCTTCTGTGTCATCATCACCTCTCATCCAGCATTTATGTCCCCGTTCTCCCCTCTCCCTGTGCAGAGTAGCAGACTAGAGAATGCTAGCTCAGGCCGACCTCTCTGCCCTCCTTCAAATAAATTATCTTTCTCTCTCACTCAGTGGTAGCTCCTCCCAGGCGCGGATCCAGGGGGGTTGTCCGGATGTCCTGACCCCCCCCCCCCCCCCTCAGATTTCTGCATCGCCCTCTCGCTGACAGGGGGATTGCCCTGTCGCAAAAAAAAAATGGCCACCAGCATTCTTCAAAAGTATTTTTGGCGAGTACCAGTGGTATCAGCCATGTAGAAGTAAAGCTAGCTCGCTCACAAGCTTAGTTGTATTCCGTAGGAGTGTGGTGTCGCGAAGTTGCCGTAGTTATTTTTTCTCATGAACACCTTGGACCTCCTGGTGCCTGCCGTGCCTTACTCGTCCCGTCGGTGGCGTCGAATGATCTCGGGGACGTCCCTTTTGCCAAACACGCCGAGGTCCGCTCGAGCGCCTTCGCGCCTGATTAACTTAGTTTCCCCTTGCGGTGTCAACGGTTGCCTCATTGGCTGTCATCGGTTCCGCGACCAACCTGCTTAATGAAAGAGATCTCTTGCTGAAGTGTTCATATATAAATAATAACAACTAACAGCTAAACTAAGAACTACGCATAGGCAAATTTTTTTAACTGTAGCACTCATTGTGATCACAGTTACACGTTGACAATATCCAGTACGAGCACAGTGCCGTTCGTACGCTACAAGTTTTTCATTGTAACTTCGCAGATTTATTGTCGTACATTAAGCATAGGAGGCTCAAGCCCGCCGGATCCGTTTATCTGAGTGGGCGTTCTCGCGGAGCGGGGCGAAGCCTCGAGCCGCGGCTGCGAAGTGGGGGAGCGTGACGTCAGCGGCCAACGCCAGCGCGCGGGCCTAGGATGACGTCGCGTGGTTAGAGAAATGGGAGCAGTGCGCGCCTTGTGTAAAAGGATAACGTTGCGTGGGAAACAAAACATGAAGACGCTGGCTCGCGCTCTCGCCTACTACGCCACATCGTTATTCTTATAGGTGGCGTCTTGAGTCTTCATACGCGGTGATTCGCATATCGTAAACAACCAGCGTAGTGGTTGCTGCGTTGGAGCGGAGCGTTACGCCTCTATTCAAGAACGTTCCTCTAGTCAACACAACACCACGACTCACGAGAGAAGATGGCACCGCCATCCCTCCACAGAAGTGGTCACTGAGCTTCATGATCATCCACGGGAATTCAGTGAGAATTGTCGCGTCTTTATTCTCGATTATTCTGCGCAGTACGACAATTGAAATTTGGAGTCTGATATCTCGGAGCACGGACACGCTAGAATAATTCTTCCGACTGATACTGTGTAGAAACTCGACTGTCTCTAAGTTTTCAATACAAACATATCCACTTACTGCAGTCAACAAAAAATAATTGTTGAATTTTAGTTAATTGGGCTGCTCACAGCGATAATTATCATCTCACTTTGTGCCCCCCTAGCCACATAACTTATTTGTACAGGTGGTCTTCGCGTGCCTCCCAGTGCCTAACTTTAAGAAAACCATAAAGCTTAGTTTTGAACACCCTGTATTATCAGGCGCAGCCGCCAAGCACATGGCTGTATTGGGTAGCGTCCTTTTCCTATAAGCTCGGAGAAACCGATACCTGGCTTCACTACAGGTCTTCTTCCTCTTTCTGGGGTTTTACGCGCCAAAACCAGTTCTGATTATGAGGCATGCCGTAGTGGAAGGCTCCGGATTAATTTTGACCACCTAGGGTTCTTTACCTGCACTACAACGCAAGAACGCGGGCGTTTTTGCATTTCGCCTCCATCGAAATGCGGCCGCCGCGGCCGGGATTTGAATCC